>NW_027477265.1:0-85494 GCF_051020955.1 Megalopta genalis | reverse complement strand
TGCGAAACACATGGTTTAGCTTCATATTCTTGCGAAACAAATGATTTAGCTTCAAATACTTGCGATATAATTGATATAGCTTCAAATGCAGGCGAAACAAACGAGTTAGCTTCAAATCTGTGCGAAACACATGATTTAGCTTCAAATTCATGCGAAACACATGGTTTAGCTTCATATTCTTGCGAAACAAATGGTTTAGATCCAGATACTTGTGATAAACATGATTTAGCTTCAAATGCAGGCGAAACAAACGAGTTAGTTTCAAATCCATGCAAAACCCCTTGATTCAACTTCAAATCCATGCTAAACACATGATTTAGATTCAAATCAATGCGAAACACATGGTTTAGCTTCATATTCTTGCGAAACAAATGGTTTAGATTGAGATAATTGTGATAAACATGATTTAGCTTCAAATGCAGGCGAAACAAACGAGTTACCTTCAAATCCAAGCGAAACGCATGATTTACCTTCAAATTAATGCATAGTAGAAGGCTTTCTTCAAAGCCATGAGACACAAATGATTTAGCTTCAAATACTTGCGATAATATTGGTATAGCTTCAAATGCAGGCGAAACAAACGAGTTACCTTCAAATCAAAGCGAAACGCATGGTTTAGCTTCATATTCTTGCGAAACAAATGGTTTAGATTCAGATACTTGTGATAAACATGATTTAGCTTCAAATGCAGGCGAAACAAACGAGATAGTTTCAAATCCATGCGAAACACATTATTTACCTTCAAATCCATGCGAAACACATGATTTAGTTACAAATCAATGCGAAGTAGAAGGCTTAGCTTCAAATCCGTGCGACACAAATGATTTAGCTTCAAATTCTTGCGATAGAAGTGATATAGCTTCAATGCAGGCGAAACAAACGAGTTCGCTTCAAAGCCATGCGACAGAAATGATTTAGCTTCAAATACTTGCGATATAATTGATACAGCATCAAATGCAGGCGAAACAAACGAGTTAGCTTCAAATCCAAGCGAAACACATGATTTAGTGTCAAATCAATGCGAAGTAGAAGCCTTAGCTTCAGCTCCATGCGAAACAAATGATTTAGCTTCACAGACTTGCGATATAAATGATATAGCTTCAAATAAGGGCGAAACAAACGAGTTACCTTCAAATCCAAGCGAGACACATGGTTTAGCTTCATATTCTTGCGAAACAAATGGTTTAGGTTCAGATACTTGTGATAAACATGATTTAGCTTCAAATGCAGGCGAAACAAACGAGTTAGCTTCAAATCCAAGCGAAACACATGATTTAGTGTCAAATCAATGCGAAGTAGAAGCCTTAGCTTCAACTCCATGCGACGCAAATGATTTAGCTTCAAATAGTTGCGATATAATTGGTATAGCTTCAAATGCAGGCGAAACAAACGAGGGAGCTTCAAGTCTATGCGAAACACATGATTTAGCTTCAAATCCAAGCGAAACACATGGTTTAGTTTCATATTCTTGCAAAACAAATGGTTTAGCTTCATATACTTGTGATAAACTTGATTTAGCTTCAACCGCATGCGAAACAAACGAGTTAGCTTTAAAGCCAAGCGAAACACATGATTTAGCTTCAAATCAATGCGAAGTAGAAGCCTTAGCTTCAACTCCATGCGAAACAAATGATTTAGCTTCACAGACTTGCGATATAAATGATATAGCTTCAAATAAGGGCGAAACAAACGAGTTACCTTCAAATCCAAGCGAAACCATCAAATACTTGCGATAGATAAGTGATATAAGTGATACAGTTTCAATGCAGGCGAAACAAACGAGTTAGCTTCAAATCTGTGCGAAATACATGATTTAGCTTCAAATTCATGAGAAACACATGGTTTAGCTTCATATTCTTGCGAAACAAATGGTTTAGATTCAGATAATTGTGATAAACATGATTTAGCTTCAAATGCAGGCGAAACAAACGAGTTACATTCAAATCCAAGCGAAACGCATGATTTACCTTCAAATTAATGCATAGTAGAAGGCTTTCTGCAAAGCCATGAGACACAAATGATTTAGCTTCACAGACTTGCGATATAAATGATATAGATTCAAATGCAGGAAAAACAAACGAGTTAGCTTCAAATCCAAGCGAAACAGATGATTTAGTTTCAAATCAATGCGAAGGAGAAGGCTTAGCTTCAAATCCATGCGACACAAATGATTTAGCTTCAAATACTTGCGATAGAAGTGATATAGCTTCAATGCAGGCGAAACAAACGAGTTAGCTTCAAATCCATGCGACACAAATGATTTAGCTTCAAATACTTGCGATAGAAGTGATATAGCTTCAATGCTGGCGAAACAAACGAGTTAGCTTCAAAGCCATGCGACACAAATGATTTAGCTTCAAATCCATGCGAAACACATGATTTTGTTTCACATCAATGCGAAGTAGTAGACGTAGCTTCATATCCATGCGAAACAATTGATTCAGCTTCACATACTTGCGATATAAATGATATAGCCTCAAATGCAGGCGAAACAAACGAGTTAGCTTCAAATCCCAGCGAAACACATGGTTTAGTTTCAAATCAATGCGAAGTAGAATGCTTAGCTTCACATACATGAGAAACAAATGATTTAGCTTCAGATAATTGCGATATAATTGATAAAGCTTCAAATGCAGGCGAAACAAACGAGTTAGCTTCAAATCTGTGCGAAACACATTACTTAGCTTCAAATTCATGCGAAACACATGGTTTAGCTTCATATTCTTGCGAAACAAATGGTTTAGATTCAGGTACTTGTGATAAACATGATTTAGCTTCAAATGCAGGCAAAACATCGAGTTAGTTTCACATCCATGCGAAACACATGATTTACCTTCAAATCCATGCGAAACACATGATTTAGTTTCATATCAATGCGAAGTAGTAGACATAGCTTCATATCCATGCGACACAAATGATTTAGCTTCAAATACTTGCGATAGAAGTGATATAGCTTCAATGCAGGCGAAACAAACGAGTTAGCTTCAAAGCCATGCGACACAAATGATTTAGCTTCAAATACTTGCGATATAATTGATACAGCATCAAATGCAGGCGAAACAAACGAGTTAGCTTCAAATCCATGCGAAACACATGATTTAGTGTCAAATCAATGCGAAGTAGAAGCCTTAGCTTCAACTCCATGCGAAACAATTGATTTAGCTTCACAGACTTGCGATATAAATGATATAGCTTCAAATAAGGGCGGAACAAACGAGTTAGCTTCAAATCTGTGCGAAATACATGATTTAGCTTCAAATTCATGCGATGCAGAAGGCTTAGCTTAAAATCCATGCGAAACAAATGATTTAGCTTCACATACTTGCGATATAAATGATATAGCTTCAAATGCAGGCGAAACAAACGAGTTACCTCCAAATCCAAGCGAAACACATGGTTTAGCTTCATATTCTTGCGAAACAAATGGTTTAGATTCAGATACTTGTGATAAACATGATTTAGCTTCAAATGCAGGCGAAACAAACGAGATAGTTTCAAATCCATGCGAAACACATGATTTACCTTCAAATCCATGCGAAACACATGATTTAGTTACAAATCAATGCGAAGTAGTAGGCATAGCTTCATATCCATGCGAAAGAAATGATTTAGTTTCACATACTTGCGATATAAATGATATAGCTTCAAATGCAGGCGAAACAAACGAGTTACCTTCAAATCCAAGCGAAACACATGATTTACCTTCAAATTAATGCAAAGTAGAAGGCTTATCTTCAAAGCCATGCGACACAAATGATTTAGCTTCAAATACTTGCGATATAATTGATATAGCTTCAAATGCAGGCGAAACAAACGAGTTAGCTTCAAATCTGTGCGAAACACATTACTTAGCTTCAAATTCATGCGAAACACATGGTTTAGCTTCATATTCTTGCGAAACAAATGGTTTAGATTCAGGTACTTGTGATAAACATGATTTAGCTTCAAATGCAGGCGAAACATCGAGTTAGTTTCACATCCATGCGAAACACATGATTTAGCTTCAAATCCATGCGAAACACATGATTTAGTTTCAAATCAATTCGAAGTAGTAGACATAGCTTCAAATCCAAGCGAAACACATGACTTACCTTCAAATTAATGCGAAGTAGAAGGCTTATCCTCAAAGCCATGCGACACAAATGATTCTGCTTCAAATACTTGCTATATGATTGATTTAGCTTCAAATGCATGCGAAACAAACAACTTAGCTACAAATCCAAGCGAAACACATGATTTAGTTCCAAATCAATGCGAAGTAGAAGGCTTAGCTTCAAATCCAAGCGAAACACATGATTTACCTTCAAATTAATGCAAAGTGGAAGGCTTATCTCAAAGCCATGCAACACAAATGATTTAGCTTCAAATACTTGCAATATAATTGATATAGCATCAAATGCAGGCGAAACAAACGAGTTAGCTTCAAATCCCAGCGAAACACATGGTTTAGTTTCAAATCAATGCGAAGTAGAAGGCTTAGCTTCACATACATGAGAAACAAATGATTTAGCTTCAGATAATTGCGATATAATTGATAAAGCTTCAAATGCAGGCGAAACAAACGAGTTAGATTCAAATCCAAGCAAAACAGATGATTTAGTTTCAAATCAATGCGAAGCAGAAGGCTTAGCTTCAAATCTATGCGAAACAAATGATTTAGTTTCACATACTTGCGATATAAATGATATAGCTTCAAATGCAGGCGAAACAAACGAGTTAGCTTCAAATCCAAGCGAAACACATGATTTAGTTACAAATCAATGCGAAGTAGGTTTAGCTTCAAATAAAAGCGAAACACATGATTTACCTTCAAATTAATGCAAAGTGGAAGGCTTATCCTCAAAGCCATGCGACACAAATGATTTAGCTTCAAATACTTGCCATATAATTGATATAGCTTCAAATGCAGGCAAAACAAACGAGGTAGCTTCAAATCTGTGCGAAATACATGATTTAGCTTCAAATTCATGCGAAACACATGGTTTAGCTTCATATTCTTGCGAAACAAATGGTTTAGATTCAGATAATTGTGATAAACATGATTTGGCTTCAAATGCAGGCAAAACAATCGAGTTACCTTCAAATCCAAGCGAAACACATGTTTTACCTTCAAATTAATGCAAAGTAGAAGGCTTATGTTCAAAGCCATGCGACACAAATGATTTAGCTTCAAATAATTGCGATATAATTGATATTGCTTCAAATGCAGGCGAAACAAACGAGTTACCTTCAAATCCAAGCGAAACACATGGTTTAGCTTCATATTCTTGCGAAACAAATGGTTTAGATACAGATACTTGTGATAAACATGATTTAGCTTCAAATGCAGGCGAAACAAACGAGATAGTTTCAAATCCATGCGAAACACATGATTTACCTTCAAATCCATGCGAAACACATGATTTAGTTACAAATCAATGCGAAGTAGTAGGCATAGCTTCATATCCATGCGAAAGAAATGATTTAGTTTCACATACTTGCGATATAAATGATATAGCTTCAAATGCAGGCGAAACAAACGAGTTAGCTTCAAATCTGTGCGAAACACATGACTTAGCTTCAAATTCATGCGAAACACACGGTTTAGCTTCATATTCTTGCGAAACAAATGGTTTAGATTCAGGTACTTGTGATAAACATGATTTAGCTTCAAATGCAGGCGAAACATCGAGTTAGTTTCACATCCATGCGAAACACATGATTTAGCTTCAAATCCATGCGAAACACATGATTTAGTTTCATATCAATGCGAAGTAGTAGACATAGCTTCATATCCATGCGACACCAATGATTTAGCTTCAAATACTTGCGATAGAAGTGATATAGCTTCAATGCAGGCGAAACAAACGAGTTAGCTTCAAAGCCATGCGACACAAATGATTTAGCTTCAAATACTTGCGATATAATTGATACAGCATCAAATGCAGGCGAAACAAACGAGTTAGCTTCAAATCCATGCGAAACACATGATTTAGTGTCAAATCAATGCGAAGTAGAAGCCTTAGCTTCAACTCCATGCGAAACAAATGATTTAGCTTCACAGACTTGCGATATAAATGATATAGCTTCAAATAAGGGCGGAACAAACGAGTTAGCTTCAAATCTGTGCTAAATACATGATTTAGCTTCAAATTCATGCGATGCAGAAGGCTTAGCTTAAAATCCATGCGAAACAAATGATTTAGCTTCACATACTTGCGATATAAATGATATAGCTTCAAATGCAGGCGAAACAAACGAGTTACCTCCAAATCCAAGCGAAACACATGGTTTAGCTTCATATTCTTGCGAAACAAATGGTTTAGATTCAGATACTTGTGATAAACATGATTTAGCTTCAAATGCAGGCGAAACAAACGAGATAGTTTCAAATCCATGCGAAACACATGATTTACCTTCAAATCCATGCGAAACACATGATTTAGTTACAAATCAATGCGAAGTAGTAGGCATAGCTTCATATCCATGCGAAAGAAGTGATTTAGTTTCACATACTTGCGATATAAATGATATAGCTTCAAATGCAGGCGAAACAAACGAGTTACCTTCAAATCCAAGCGAAACACATGATTTACCTTCAAATTAATGCAAAGTAGAAGGCTTATCTTCAAAGCCATGCGACACAAATGATTTAGCTTCAAATAATTGCGATATAATTGATATAGCTTCAAATGCAGGCGAAACAAACGAGTTAGCTTCAAATCTGTGCGAAACACATGATTTAGCTTAAAATTCATGCGAAACACATGGTTTAGCTTCATATTCTTGCGAAACAAATTGTTTAGATTCAGATACTTGTGATAAACATAATTTAGCTTCAAATGCAGGCGAAACAGAGTTAGCTTCACATCCATGCGAAACACATGATTTAGCTTCAAATCCATGCGAAACACATGATGTAGTTTCAAATCAATGCGAAGTAGTAGATATAGCTTCATATCCATGCGAAACAAATGATTTAGCTTCACATACTTGCGATATAAATGATATAGCCTCAAATGCAGGCGAAACAAAAAGAGTTAGCTTCAAATCCAAGCGAAACACATGATTTAGTGTCAAATCAATGCGAAGTAGAAGGCTTAGCTTCAACTCCATGCGAAACAAATGATTTAGCTTCACAGACTTGCGATATAAATGATATAGATTCAAATGCAGGCGAAACAAACGAGTTAGCTTCAAATCTGTGCGAAACACATGATTTAGCTTCAAATACATGCGAAACACATGATTTTGTTTCACATCAATGCGAAGTAGTAGACATAGCTTCATATCCATGCGAAACAAATGATTTAGCTTCACATACTTGCGATATAAATGATATAGCCTCAAATGCAGTCGAAACAAACGAGTTAGCTTCAAATCCAAGCGAAACACATGATTTACCTTCAAATTAATGCGAAGTAGAAGGCTTATCCTCAAAGCCATGCGACACAAATGATTCAGCTTCAAATACTTGCGATATAATTGATTTAGCTTCAAATGCAGGCGAAACAAACGAGTTAGCTTCAAATCCATGCGAAACACATGGTTTAGCTTCATATTCTTGCGACACAAATGGTTTAGCTTCATATACTTGCGATATAAATGATATAGCTTCAAATGCAGGCGAAACAGACGAGTTAGCTTCAAATACCAGCGAAACACATGGGTTAGTTTCAAATCAATGCGAAGTAGAAGGCTTAGCTTCACAAACATGAGAAACAAATGATTTAGCTTCAGATAATTGCGATATAATTGATAAAGCTTCAAAGGCAGGCGAAACAAACGAGTTAGATTCAAATCCAAGCAATATAGATGATTTAGTTTCAAATCAATGCGAAGTAGAAGGCTTAGATTCAAAGCCATGCGACACAAATGATTTAGCTTCAAATACTTGCGATATAAATGATATAACTTCAAATGCAGGCAAAACAAACGAGTTAGTTTCAAATCCAAGCGGAACACATGATTTAGCTTCAAATCAATGCGATGCACATGGTTTAGCTTCATATTCTTGCGAAACAAGTGGTTTAGCTTCAGATACTTGTGATAAACATGATTTAGCTTCAACTGCATGTGAAACAAACGCGTTAGTTTAAAATGCAAGAGAAACACATGATTTAGCTTCAAATCAATGCGAAGTAGAAGGCTTAGATTCAAATCCATACGATACGAATGATTTAGCTTCAAATACTTGCGGTATAAATGAAGTAGCTTCAAATGCAGGCGAAAAAAACGAGTTAACTTCAAATCCAAGAGAAACACATGATTTAGCTTCATATCGATGCGAAACACATTGTTTAGCTTCATATTCTTTCGAAGCAAATGGGTTATCTTCAAATACTTGTGATATGCATGATTTAACTTCGACTGCATGCGAAACAAACGAGATGACTTCAAATCCATACGAAACACATGGTTTATTTTCAAATCAATGCGAAGTAGAAGGCTTATCCTCAAAGCCATGCGACACAAATCGTTTAGCTTCAAATACTTGCGATATAATTGATAAAGCTTCAAATGCAGGAAAAACAAACGAGTTAGCTTCAAATCCAAGCGAAACAGATGATTTAGTTTCAAATCAATGCGAAGGAGAAGGCTTAGCTTCAAATCCATGCGACACAAATGATTTAGCTTCAAATACTTGCGATAGAAGTGATATAGCTTCAATGCAGGCGAAACAAACGAGTTAGCTTCAAATCCATGCGACACAAATGATTTAGCTTCAAATACTTGCGATAGAAGTGATATAGCTTCAATGCTGGCGAAACAAACGAGTTAGCTTCAAAGCCATGCGACACAAATGATTTAGCTTCAAATCCATGCGAAACACATGATTTTGTTTCACATCAATGCGAAGTAGTAGACGTAGCTTCATATCCATGCGAAACAATTGATTCAGCTTCACATACTTGCGATATAAATGATATAGCCTCAAATGCAGGCGAAACAAACGAGTTAGCTTCAAATCCCAGCGAAACACATGGTTTAGTTTCAAATCAATGCGAAGTAGAATGCTTAGCTTCACATACATGAGAAACAAATGATTTAGCTTCAGATAATTGCGATATAATTGATAAAGCTTCAAATGCAGGCGAAACAAACGATTTAGCTTCAAAGCCATGCGACACAAATGATTTAGCTGCAAATACTTGCGATATAATTGATACAGCATCAAATGCAGGCGAAACAAACAAGTTAGCTTCAAATCTGTGCGAAACACATGATTTAGCTTCAAATTCATGCGAAACACATGGTTTAGCTTCATATTCTTGCAAAACAAATGGTTTAGATTCAGATACTTGTGATAAACATGATTTAGCTTCAAATGCAGTCGAAACAAACGAGTTAATTTCAAATCCATTCGAAACACATGATTTACCTTCAAATCCATGCGAAACACATGATTTAGATACAAATCAATGCGAAGTAGTAGGCATAGCTTCATATCCATGCGAAACAAATGATTTACTTTCACATACTTGCGATATAAATGATATAGCTTCAAATGCAGGCGAAACAAACGAGTTAGCTTCAAATCCAAGCGAAACACACGATTTACCTTCAAATTAATGCGAAGTAGAAGGCTTATCCTCAAAGCCATGCGACACAAATGATTCAGATTCAAATACTTGCGATATAATTGATATAGCTTCAAATGCAGGCGAAACAAACGAGTTAGTTTCAAATCGAAAGCGAAACACATGGTTTAGCTTAATATTCTTGCGAAACAAATGGTTTAGCTTCATATACTTGCGATATAAATGATATAGCTTCAAATGCAGGCGAAACAAACGAGTTAGCTTCAAATCCAAGCGAAACACATGGTTTAGTTTCAAATCAATGCGAAGTAGAAGGCTTAGCTTCAAATCCAAGCGAAACACATGATTTACCTTCAAATTAATGCAAAGTGGAAGGCTTATCTTCAAAGCCATGCAACACAAATGATTTAGCTTCAAATACTTGCAATATAATTGATATAGCATCAAATGCAGGCGAAACAAACGAGTTAGCTTCAAAGCCATGCGACAGAAATGATTTAGCTTCAAATACTTGCTATGTAATTGATACAGCATCAAATGCAGGCGAAACAAACGAGTTAGCTTCAAATCCAAGCGAAACACATGATTTAGTGTCAAATCAATGCGAAGTAGAAGCCTTAGCTTCAACTCCATGCGACGCAAATGATTTAGCTTCAAATACTTGCGATATAATTGGTATAGCTTCAAATGCAGGCGAAACAAACGAGGGAGCTTCAAGTCTATGCGAAACACATGATTTAGCTTCAAATCCAAGCGAAACACATGGTTTAGTTTCATATTCTTGCAAAACAAATGGTTTAGCTTCATATACTTGTGATAAACTTGATTTAGCTTCAACCGCATGCGAAACAAACGAGTTAGCTTTAAAGCCAAGCGAAACACATGATTTAGCTTCAAATCAATGCGAAGTAGAAGCCTTAGCTTCAACTCCATGCGAAACAAATGATTTAGCTTCACAGACTTGCGATATAAATGATATAGCTTCAAATAAGGGCGAAACAAACGAGTTACCTTCAAATCCAAGCGAAACCATCAAATACTTGCAATAGATAAGTGATATAAGTGATACAGTTTCAATGCAGGCGAAACAAACGAGTTAGCTTCAAATCTGTGCGAAATACATGATTTAGCTTCAAATTCATGCGAAACACATGGTTTAGCTTCATATTCTTGCGAAACAAATGGTTTAGATTCAGATAATTGTGATAAACATGATTTAGCTTCAAATGCAGGCGAACCAAACGAGTTACATTCAAATCCAAGCGAAACGCATGATTTACCTTCAAATTAATGCATAGTAGAAGGCTTTCTGCAAAGCCATGAGACACAAATGATTTAGCTTCAAATACTTGCGATATAATTGATATAGCTTCAAATGCAGGCGAAACAAACGAGTTACCTTCAAATCCAAGCGAAACACATGGTTTAGCTTCATATTCTTGCGAAACAAATGGTTTAGATTCAGATACTTGTGATAAACTTGATTTAGCTTCAAATGCAGGCGAAACAAACGAGATAGTTTCAAATCCATGCGAAACACATGATTTACCTTCAAATCCATGCGAAACACATGATTTAGTCACAAATCAATGCGAAGTAGTAGGCATAGCTTCATATCCATGCGAAACAAATGATTTAGTTTCACATACTTGCGATATAAATGATATAGCTTCAAATGCAGGCGAAACAAACGAGTTAGCTTCAAATCCAAGCGAAACACATGATTTACCTTCAAATTAATGCGAAGTAGAAGGCTTATCCTCAAAGCCATGCGACACAAATGATTCAGATTCAAATACTTGCGATATAATTGATATAGCTTCAAATGCAGGCGAAACAAACGAGTTAGCTTCAAATCTGTGCGAAACACATGACTTAGCTTCAAATTCATGCGAAACACATGGTTTAGCTTCATATTCTTGCGAAACAAATGGTTTAGATTCAGGTACTTGTGATAAACATGATTTAGCTTCAAATGCAGGCGAAACATCGAGTTAGTTTCACATCCATGGGAAACACATGATTTAGCTTCAAATCCATGCGAAACACATGATTTAGTTTCAAATCAATGCGAAGTAGTAGACAGCTTCAAATCCAAGCGAAACACATGACTTACCTTCAAATTAATGCGAAGTAGAAGGCTTATCCTCAAAGCCATGCGACACAAATGATTCTGCTTCAAATACTTGCTATATGATTGATTTAGCTTCAAATGCATGCGAAACAAACAACTTAGCTACAAATCCAAGCGAAACACATGATTTAGTTCCAAATCAATGCGAAGTAGAAGGCTTTGCTTCAAATCCAAGCGAAACACATGATTTACCTTCAAATTAATGCAAAGTGGAAGGCTTATCTTCAAAGCCATGCAACACAAATGATTTAGCTTCAAATACTTGCAATATAATTGATATAGCATCAAATGCAGGCGAAACAAACGAGTTAGCTTCAAATCCCAGCGAAACACATGGTTTAGTTTCAAATCAATGCGAAGTAGAAGGCTTAGCTTCACATCCATGAGAAACAAATGATTTAGCTTCAGATAATTGCGATATAATTGATAAAGCATCAAATGCAGGCGAAACAAACGAGTTAGATTCAAATCCAAGCAAAACAGATGATTTAGTTTCAAATCAATGCGAAGTAGAAGGCTTAGCTTCAAATCCGTGCGACACAAATGATTTAGCTTCAAATACTTGCGATAGAAGTGATATAGCTTCAAATTCATGCGAAACACATGGTTTAGCTTCTTGTTCTTGCGAAACGAATGGTTTAGATTCTTATAATTGTGATAAACATGATTTAGCTTCAAATCCTGGCGATACAAACGAGTTACCTTCAAATCCAAGCGAAACACATGATTTAAGTTCAAATTAATGCAAAGTAGATGGCTTATCTTCAAAGCCATGCGACACACATGATTTAGCTTCAAATACTTGCGATATAATTGATATAGCTTCAAATGCAGGCAAAACAAACGAGTTAGCTTCAAATCTGTGCGAAACACATGATTTAGCTTCAAATTCATGCGAAACACATGGTTTAGCTTCATATTCTTGCGAAACAAATGGTTTAGATTCAGATACTTGTGATAAACATGATTTAGCTTCAAATGCAGGCGAAACAAACGAGTTAGTTTCAAATCCACGTGAAACACAAGATTTACCTTCAAATCCATGCGAAACACATGTTTTAGTTACAAATCAATGCGAAGTAGTAGGCATAGCATCATATCCATGCGAAGCAAATGATTTAGTTTCACATACTTGCGATATAAATGATATAGCTTCAAATGCAGGCGAAACAAACGAGTTAGCTTCAAATCCAAGCGAAACACATGATTTACCTTCAAATTAATGCGAAGTAGAAGGCTTATCCTCAAAGCCATGCGACACAAATGATTCAGATTCAAATACTTGCGATATAATTGATGTAGCTTCAAATGCAGGCGAAACAAACGAGTTAGCTTCAAATCCAAGCGAAACACATGATTTAGTGTCAAATCAATGCGAAGTAGAAGCCTTAGCTTCAACTCCATGCGACGCAAATGATTTAGCTTCAAATACTTGCGATATAATTGGTATAGCTTCAAATGCAGGCGAAACAAACGAGGGAGCTTCAAGTCTATGCGAAACACATGATTTAGCTTCAAATCCAAGCGAAACACATGGTTTAGTTTCATATTCTTGCAAAACAAATGGTTTAGCTTCATATACTTGTGATAAACTTGATTTAGCTTCAACCGCATGCGAAACAAACGAGTTAGCTTTAAAGCCAAGCGAAACACATGATTTAGCTTCAAATCAATGCGAAGTAGAAGCCTTAGCTTCAACTCCATTCGAAACAAATGATTTAGCTTCACAGACTTGCGATATAAATGATATAGCTTCAAATAAGGGCGAAACAAACGAGTTACCTTCAAATCCAAGCGAAACCATCAAATACTTGCGATAGATAAGTGATATAAGTGATACAGTTTCAATGCAGGCGAAACAAACGAGTTAGCTTCAAATCTGTGCGAAATACATGATTTACCTTCAAATTCATGCGAAACACATGGTTTAGCTTCATATTCTTGCGAAACAAATGGTTTAGATTCAGATAATTGTGATAAACATGATTTAGCTTCAAATGCAGGCGAAACAAACGAGTTACATTCAAATCCAAGCGAAACGCATGATTTACCTTCAAATTAATGCATAGTAGAAGGCTTTCTGCAAAGCCATGAGACACAAATGATTTAGCTTCAAATACTTGCGATATAATTGATATAGCTTCAAATGCAGGCGAAACAAACGAGTTACCTTCAAATCCAAGCGAAACACATGGTTTAGCTTCATATTCTTGCGAAACAAATGGTTTAGATTCAGATACTTGTGATAAACTTGATTTAGCTTCAAATGCAGGCGAAACAAACGAGATAGTTTCAAAACCATGCGAAACACATGATTTACCTTCAAATCCATGCGAAACACATGATTTAGTTACAAATCAATGCGAAGTAGTAGGCATAGCTTCATATCCATGCGAAAGAAATGATTTAGTTTCACATACTTGCGATATAAATGATATAGCTTCAAATGCAGGCGAAACAAACGAGTTAGCTTCAAATCCAAGCGAAACACATGATTTACCTTCAAATTAATGCGAAGTAGAAGGCTTATCCTCAAAGCCATGCGACACAAATGATTCAGATTCAAATACTTGCGATATAATTGATATAGCTTCAAATGCAGGCGAAACAAACGAGTTAGCTTCAAATCTGTGCGAAACACATGACTTAGCTTCAAATTCATGCGAAACACATGGTTTAGCTTCATATTCTTGCGAAACAAATGGTTTAGATTCAGGTACTTGTGATAAACATGATTTAGCTTCAAATGCAGGCGAAACATCGAGTTAGTTTCACATCCATGGGAAACACATGATTTAGCTTCAAATCCATGCGAAACACATGATTTAGTTTCAAATCAATGCGAAGTAGTAGACAGCTTCAAATCCAAGCGAAACACATGACTTACCTTCAAATTAATGCGAAGTAGAAGGCTTATCCTCAAAGCCATGCGACACAAATGATTCTGCTTCAAATACTTGCTATATGATTGATTTAGCTTCAAATGCATGCGAAACAAACAACTTAGCTACAAATCCAAGCGAAACACATGATTTAGTTCCAAATCAATGCGAAGTAGAAGGCTTTGCTTCAAATCCAAGCGAAACACATGATTTACCTTCAAATTAATGCAAAGTGGAAGGCTTATCTTCAAAGCCATGCAACACAAATGATTTAGCTTCAAATACTTGCAATATAATTGATATAGCATCAAATGCAGGCGAAACAAACGAGTTAGCTTCAAATCCCAGCGAAACACATGGTTTAGTTTCAAATCAATGCGAAGTAGAAGGCTTAGCTTCACATCCATGAGAAACAAATGATTTAGCTTCAGATAATTGCGATATAATTGATAAAGCATCAAATGCAGGCGAAACAAACGAGTTAGATTCAAATCCAAGCAAAACAGATGATTTAGTTTCAAATCAATGCGAAGTAGAAGGCTTAGCTTCAAATCCGTGCGACACAAATGATTTAGCTTCAAATACTTGCGATAGAAGTGATATAGCTTCAAATTCATGCGAAACACATGGTTTAGCTTCTTGTTCTTGCGAAACGAATGGTTTAGATTCTTATAATTGTGATAAACATGATTTAGCTTCAAATCCTGGCGATACAAACGAGTTACCTTCAAATCCAAGCGAAACACATGATTTAAGTTCAAATTAATGCAAAGTAGATGGCTTATCTTCAAAGCCATGCGACACACATGATTTAGCTTCAAATACTTGCGATATAATTGATATAGCTTCAAATGCAGGCAAAACAAACGAGTTAGCTTCAAATCTGTGCGAAACACATGATTTAGCTTCAAATTCATGCGAAACACATGGTTTAGCTTCATATTCTTGCGAAACAAATGGTTTAGATTCAGATACTTGTGATAAACATGATTTAGCTTCAAATGCAGGCGAAACAAACGAGTTAGTTTCAAATCCACGTGAAACACAAGATTTACCTTCAAATCCATGCGAAACACATGTTTTAGTTACAAATCAATGCGAAGTAGTAGGCATAGCATCATATCCATGCGAAGCAAATGATTTAGTTTCACATACTTGCGATATAAATGATATAGCTTCAAATGCAGGCGAAACAAACGAGTTAGCTTCAAATCCAAGCGAAACACATGATTTACCTTCAAATTAATGCGAAGTAGAAGGCTTATCCTCAAAGCCATGCGACACAAATGATTCAGATTCAAATACTTGCGATATAATTGATGTAGCTTCAAATGCAGGCGAAACAAACGAGTTAGCTTCAAATCCAAGCGAAACACATGATTTAGTGTCAAATCAATGCGAAGTAGAAGCCTTAGCTTCAACTCCATGCGACGCAAATGATTTAGCTTCAAATACTTGCGATATAATTGGTATAGCTTCAAATGCAGGCGAAACAAACGAGGGAGCTTCAAGTCTATGCGAAACACATGATTTAGCTTCAAATCCAAGCGAAACACATGGTTTAGTTTCATATTCTTGCAAAACAAATGGTTTAGCTTCATATACTTGTGATAAACTTGATTTAGCTTCAACCGCATGCGAAACAAACGAGTTAGCTTTAAAGCCAAGCGAAACACATGATTTAGCTTCAAATCAATGCGAAGTAGAAGCCTTAGCTTCAACTCCATTCGAAACAAATGATTTAGCTTCACAGACTTGCGATATAAATGATATAGCTTCAAATAAGGGCGAAACAAACGAGTTACCTTCAAATCCAAGCGAAACCATCAAATACTTGCGATAGATAAGTGATATAAGTGATACAGTTTCAATGCAGGCGAAACAAACGAGTTAGCTTCAAATCTGTGCGAAATACATGATTTACCTTCAAATTCATGCGAAACACATGGTTTAGCTTCATATTCTTGCGAAACAAATGGTTTAGATTCAGATAATTGTGATAAACATGATTTAGCTTCAAATGCAGGCGAAACAAACGAGTTACATTCAAATCCAAGCGAAACGCATGATTTACCTTCAAATTAATGCATAGTAGAAGGCTTTCTGCAAAGCCATGAGACACAAATGATTTAGCTTCAAATACTTGCGATATAATTGATATAGCTTCAAATGCAGGCGAAACAAACGAGTTACCTTCAAATCCAAGCGAAACACATGGTTTAGCTTCATATTCTTGCGAAACAAATGGTTTAGATTCAGATACTTGTGATAAACTTGATTTAGCTTCAAATGCAGGCGAAACAAACGAGATAGTTTCAAAACCATGCGAAACACATGATTTACCTTCAAATCCATGCGAAACACATGATTTAGTTACAAATCAATGCGAAGTAGTAGGCATAGCTTCATATCCATGCGAAAGAAATGATTTAGTTTCACATACTTGCGATATAAATGATATAGCTTCAAATGCAGGCGAAACAAACGAGTTAGCTTCAAATCCAAGCGAAACACATGATTTACCTTCAAATTAATGCGAAGTAGAAGGCTTATCCTCAAAGCCATGCGACACAAATGATTCAGATTCAAATACTTGCGATATAATTGATATAGCTTCAAATGCAGGCGAAACAAACGAGTTAGCTCCAAATCCAAGCGAAACACATGGTTTAGCTTCATATTCTTGCGAAACAAATGGTTTAGCTTCATATATTTGCGACATAAATGATGTAGCTTCAAATACATGCGAAACAAACGAGTTACTTTCAAATCCAAGCGAAACACGTGATTTAGTTTCAAATCAATGCGAAGCAGAAGGCTTAGCTTCAAATCTGTGCGAAACACATGATTTAGCTTCAAATCCATGCGAACCACACGATTTAGTTTCAAATCAATGTGAAGTAGAAGGCTTAGCTTCAAATCCATGCGAAACACATGATTTAGATTCAAATCAATGCGAAGCAGAAGGCTTAGCTTCAAATCCATGCGAAACAAATGATTTAGTTTCACATACTTGCGATATAAATGATATAGCTTCAAATGCAGGCGAAACAAACGAGTTAGCTTCAAATCCAAGCGAAACACATGATTTAGTTACAAATCAATGCGAAGTAGGAGGTTTAGCTTCAAATCCAAGCGAAACACATGATTTACCTTCAAATTAATGCAAAGTGGAAGGCTTATCCTCAAAGCCATGCGACACAAATGATTTAGCTTCAAATACTTGCCATATAATTGATATAGCTTCAAATGCAGGCAAAACAAACGAGTTAGCTTCAAATCTGTGCGAAATACATGATTTAGCTTCAAATTCATGCGAAACACATGGTTTAGCTTCATATTCTTGCGAAACAAATGGTTTAGATTCAGATAATTGTGATAAACATGATTTAACTTCAAATACAGGCGAAACAATCGAGTTACCTTCAAATCCAAGCGAAACACATGATTTACCTTCAAATTAATGCAAAGTAGAAGCCTTAGCTTCAAAGCCATGCGACACAAATGATTTAGCTTCAAATACTTGCGATATAATTGATATAGCTTCAAATGCAGGCGAAACAAACGAGTTAGCTTCAATTCCAAGCGAAACACATGATTTACCTTCAAATTAATGCGAAGTAGAAGGCTTATCCTCAAAGCCATGCGACACAAATGATTTAGCTTCAAATACTTGCGATACAATTCATATAGCTTCAAATGCATGCGAAACAAACGAGTTTGCTTCAAATCCAAGCGAAACACATGATTTAGTTCCAAATCAATGCGAAGTAGAAGGCTTAGCTTCAACTCCATGCGAAACAAATGATTTAGTTTCACATACTTGCGATATAAATGATATAGCTTCAAATGCAGGCGAAACAAACGAGTTAGCTTCAAATCCAAGCGAAACACATGATTTACCTTCAAATTAATGCGAAGTGGAAGGCTTATCCTCAAAGCCATGCGACACAAATGATTTAGCTTCAAATACTTGCGATAAAATTCATATAGCTTCAAATGCATGCGAAACAAACGAGTTAGCTTCAAATCCAAGCGAAACACATGATTTAGTTCCAAATCAATGCGAAGTAGAAGGCTTATCCTCAAAGCCATGCGACACAAATGATTCTGCTTCAAATACTTGCTATATGATTGATTTAGCTTCAAATGCATGCGAAACAAACAACTTAGCTACAAATCCAAGCGAAACACATGATTTAGTTCCAAATCAATGCGAAGTAGAAGGCTTAGCTTCAAATCCAAGCGAAACACATGATTTACCTTCAAATTAATGCAAAGTGGAAGGCTTATCTTCAAAGCCATGCAACACAAATGATTTAGCTTCAAATACTTGCAATAAAATTGATATAGCATCAAATGCAGGCGAAACAAACGAGTTAGCTTCAAAGCCATGCGACACAAATGAATTAGCTTCAAATCCATGCGAAACACATGATTTTGTTTCACATCAATGCGAAGTAGTAGACATAGCTTCATATCCATGCGAAACAATTGATTTAGCTTCACATACTTGCGATATAAATGATATAGCCTCAAATGCAGGCGAAACAAACGAGTTAGCTTCAAATCCCAGCGAAACACATGGTTTAGTTTCAAATCAATGCGAAGTAGAAGGCTTAGCTTCACATACATGAGAAACAAATGATTTAGCTTCAGATAATTGCGATATAATTGATATAGTTGTAAATGCAGGCGAAACAAACGAGTTAGCTTCAAATCTGTGCGAAACACATGATTTAGCTTCAAATTCATGCGAAACACATGGTTTAGCTTCATATTCTTGCGAAACAAATGGTTTAGATTCAGATACTTGTGATAAACATGATTTAGCTTCAAATGCAGGCGAAACGAACGAGTTAGTTTCAAATCCATGCAAAACCCCTTGACTTAACTTCAAATCCATGCGAAACACATGATTTAGTTTCAAATCAATGCGGAACACATGGTTTAGCTTCATATTCTTGCGAAACAAATGGTTTACATTCAGATAGTTGTGATAAACATGATTTAGCTTCAAATGCAGGCGAAACAAACGTGTTAGTTTCAAATCCACGTGAAACACATGATTTACCATCAAATCCATGCGAAACACATATTTAGTTACAAATCAATGCGAAGTAGTAGGCATAGCTTCATATCCATGCGAAACAAATGATTTAGTTTCACATACTTGCGATATAAATGATATAGCTTCAAATGCAGGCGAAACAAACGAGTTAGCTTCAAATCCAAGCGAAACACATGATTTACCTTCAAATTAATGCGAAGTGGAAGGCTTATCCTCAAAGCCATGCGACACAAATGATTTAGCTTCAAATACTTGCGATACAATTCATATAGCTTCAAATGCATGCGAAACAAACGAGTTAGCTTCAAATCCAAGCGAAACACATGATTTAGTTCCAAATCAATGCGAAGTAGAAGGCTTATACTCAAAGCCATGCGACACAAATGATTCTGCTTCAAATACTTGCTATATGATTGATTTAGCTTCAAATGCATGCGAAACAAACAACTTAGCTACAAATCCAAGCGAAACACATGATTTAGTTCCAAATCAATGCGAAGTAGAAGGCTTAGCTTCAAATCCAAGCGAAACACATGATTTACCTTCAAATTAATGCAAAGTGGAAGGCTTATCTTCAAAGCCATGCAACACAAATGATTTAGCTTCAAATACTTGCAATAAAATTGATATAGCATCAAATGCAGGCGAAACAAACGAGTTAGCTTCAAAGCCATGCGACAGAAATGATTTAGCTTCAAATACTTGCTATATAAGTGATAAAGATTATACGGCAGGCGAAACAAATGTGATAGCTTCACATCCATGCGAAACACATGACTTAGCTGCAAATCAATGCTATGTAGAAGGTTTAGCTTCAAATCCATGCAATACACAAGATTTAGCTTCAAATCAATGCGATGTATAAGGTTTAGCTTCAAATCCATGTGGAACAAATGAGTGAGCTTCAAACACTTGGAATATAGGTGATATAGCTTCAAATGCAGGTGAAACAAACGAGTTAGCTACTAATGCATGCGAAACAAATGATTTACCTTCAAATCAATGCGAAGTAGAAGGCTTAGGTTCATCCCCATGCGAAACGATTGATTTAGCTTCAAATACTTGTGATATACATGATTTAGCTTCAACTGCATGCGAAACAAACGAGTTATCTCCAAATCTATGCGAAACACATCATTTAGCTTCAAATCCAAGCGAAACACATTATTATGCTTCAAATCAGTGCGAAGTAGAAGGCTCAGCTTCAAATCCATGCGAAACCAATGATTTAGATTAAAATAGTTGCGATATAAGTGATATAGTGTCAACTGCAGGCGAAACAAACGAGTTAGCTACAAATCCACGCAAAAAACATGACTAACGTCAAATCAATGCGATATAGTAGATCTAGCTCCAAATCCATACGAAACACATGATTTAGCTGCAAATCAATGCGGAACACATGATTTAACTTCAAATCAATCCCAAGTAAAAGGCTTAGCTTCAAATCAATGCGAAGCAATCGGTTTATCTTCAAATACTTGTGATATACATGATATAGCTTCAAATGCAGGCGAAACAAACGAGTTAGCTTCAAATCCAAGCAAAACACATGGTTTAGTTTTAAATCAATGCGAAGTAGAAGGCTTAGCTTCACATACATGAGAAACAAATGATTTAGCTTCAGATAATTGCGATATAATTGATAAAGCTTCAAATGCAGGCGAAACAAACGAGTTAGATTCAAATCCAAGCAAAACAGATGATTTAGTTTCAAATCATGCGAAGTAGAAGGCTTAGCTTCAAATCCATGCGACACAAATGATTTAGCTTCAAATACTTGCGATAGAAGTGATATAGCTTCAATGCAGGCGAAACAGACGAGTTAGCTCCTAATAAATGCGTAACAAATGATTTAGCTACAAATCTATGCGAAGTAGAAGGCTTAGCTTCAAATCAATGCGCAAAACATGATTTAGCTTCAAATCCATGAAAACACGTGGTTTAGCTTCATAATCTTGAGAAACAGATGATTTAGCTTCAGATACTTATGATAAACATGATTTAGCTTCAACTGCATGCGAAACAATCGCGTTAGCTTCAAATCCAAGGGAAACAAAGATTGAGCTTCAAATCAATGCGAAGTTGAAGGCTTAGCTTTAAATCAATGCGAAACAAATGGTTTAGCTTTAAATACTTGTGGTATACATGATTTACCTTCAACTGCATGCGAAACAAACGAGTTAGCTTCAAATCCAAGCGAGACACATGATTTCGCTTCAAATCAATGCGAATGAGAAAGCTTAGCTTCAAATCAATGCGAAACAACTGATTTGGCTTGAAATACTTGCGAATATAAGTGATGTAGCTTCAAATGGAGGCGAAACAAACGAGTTAGCTTCAAATCCATGCGAAACCCATGATTTAGCTCCAAACTCATGCGAAACACATGGTTTAGCTTCATATTCTTGCGAAACAAATGGCTTTGCTTAATATTCTTGCGAAACAAAATGGTCAGCTTTAAATACTTGTGATATACATGATTTAGGTTCAACTGTATGTGAAATAAACGTGTTAGCTTCAAATCCAAGCTAAGCAGATGATTTAGCTTCAAATCAATGCGAATTAGAAGGCTTAGCTTCAAATCCGTGCGAAACAAATGACTTAGCTTCAAATACTTGCGATATAAGTGATACAGCTTCAAATGCAGGCGAAACAAACGAGTTATCGTCTAATCCATGCGAAACACATGATTAAGTTTCAAATCAATGCGCATTTGATGTCATAGCTTCAAATTCATGCGAAACAAACGATTTATCTTCAGATACTGGCGATGTAAGTGATATAGCATCAAATGCGGGCGTAAAGAACGAATTATCTTCAAATCCATGCGAAACACATTATTTAGGTTCAAAATGAAAGATTTAGATTCAAATACTAGCGAATATAAATGATATAGCTCCAAATGCAGGCGAAACAAACGAGTTAGCTTCAAAGCCATGCGACACAAATGATTTATCTTCAAATACTTGCGATATAATTGATATAGCTTCAAATGCAGACGAAACAAACGAGTTAGCTTCCAATCCAAGCGAAACACATGATTTAGTTTCAAATCAATGCGAAGTAGAAGGCTTAGCTTCAAATCCATACGAAACAAATGATTTAGCTTCACATACTTGCGATATAAATGATATAGCTTCAAATGCAGACGAAAGGAACGAGTTACCTTCAAATTCAAGCGAAACACATTATTTACCTTCAAATTAATGCAAAGTAGAAGGCTTATCTTCAAAGCCATGAGACACAAATGATTTAGCTTCAAATACTTGCGATATAATTGATATAGCTTCAAATGCAGGCGAAACAAATGAGTTAGCTACAAATCTGTGCGAAACACATGATTTAGCTTTAAATTCATGCGAAACACATGGTTTAGTTCATATTCTTGCGAAACAAATGGTTTAGATTCAGATACTTGTGATAAACATGATTTAGCTTCAATTGCAGGCGAAACAAACGAGTTACCCTTAAATCCAAGCGAAACACATGATATACCTTCAAATTAATGCAAAGTAGAAGGCTTATCTTTAAAGCCATGCGACACAAATGATTTAGCTTCAAATACTTGCGATGTAATTGATATAGCTTCAAATGCTGGCGAAATAAACGAGTTAGCTTCAAATCTGTGCGAAACATATGATTTAGCTTCAAATCCATGCGAAACACATGATTTAGTTTCAAATCAATGTGAAGTAGAAGGCTTAGCTTCAAATCCATGCGAAACATATGATTTAGCTTCAAATCAATGCGAAGTAGAAGGCTTAGCTTCAAATCCATGCGAAACGAATGATTTGGCTTCAAATACTTGCGGTATAAATGAAATAGCTTCAAATGCAGGCGAAAATAACGAGTTAGCTTCAAATCCATGCAAAACACATGATTTATCTTCCAAGCCATGCGAATCGAAAGATTTAGCTTCATGTACTTACGATATAAATGATATAGCTTCAAATGCAGACGAATCAATCGAGCAAGCTTCAAAATCCATGCAAAACACATGATTAGGCTTCAAATCCATGAGAAACAATTGATTAAGCTTCAAGTGCAAGCGAGACACATGATTTTGCATCAAATCAATGCCAACTAGAAGGCTTAGCAACAAATCCATGCGAATCAAATGGTTTAGCTACAAATCAATGCGATGTGGAAGATTCTGCTTCAAATCCATGCGAAACACATGATTTAGTTTCAAATCAATGTGAAGTAAAAGGCGTAGCTTCAAATCCATGCGACACAATTTATTTAGCTTCAAATATTTTGCGATATAATTGATAAAGCTTCAAATGCAGGCGAAACAAACGAGTTAGTTTCAAATCCAAGCAAAACACATGATTTAGTTTAAAATCAATGCGAAGTAGAAGGCTTTGCTCCAAATCCATGCGAAACAAATGACTTAGATTCAAATCCATGCAAAACACATGATTAAGTTTCAAATGCATGCGAAACACATGATTCAGGTACAAATTCATGGGAAACACGTGGTTTAGCATGAAATACATGCGAAACAAATTATTTAGCTTCAGATACTTATGATATACAGGATTTAGCTTCAACTGCATCCGAAACAAACGAGTTAGCATCAAATCCAAGCGAAACAGATGATTTAGCTACAAATCAATGCGAAGTAGAAGGCTTAGCTTCAAATCCATTAGAATCAGATCCTTTAGCTTCAAATACTCGTGATATACATGATTTAGCTACAACTACACGCGAAACAAACGAGTTAGCTTCAAATTCATGCGAAACACATGATTTTGCTTCAAACCAATGCGAAGTAGAAGGCTTGGCTTCAAATCCATGCGAATCAAATGATTTTGCTTCAAATTCTTGTGATATACATGATATAGCTTCAAACGCAGGCGAAACAAACGAGTTAGCTTCAAATGCAGGCCAAACACATGATTTAGCTCCAAATTCATGCGAAATACATGGATTAGCTTCATATACTTGCGAAACAAGTGGTTCAGCTTCAGATACTTGTGATAAACATGATTTAGCTTCAACTGCATGCGAAACAATCGAGTTAGCTTCAAATCCAAGGGAAACAAATGATTTAGCTACAAATCAATGCGAAGTAGAAGGGTTAGCCACAAAGCCAAGCGACACAAATGATTTAGCTTCAAATACTTGCGATATAAATGATATACCTTCAACAGCAGGCAAAACAAACGAGATAGCTTCAAATCCATGCGGAACACATGAATTAGCTTCAAATCAATGCGATGCACATGGTGTAGCTTCATATTCTTGCGAAACAAGTGGTTTAGCTTCAAATCATTGCGAAGTAGAAGGCTTAGCTACAAATACATGAGAAACAAATGACTTAGCTTCAAATACTTGCGATATAAGTGATACAGCTTCAAATGCAGGCGAAACAAACGAGTTATCGTCTAATCCATGCGAAACACATGATTAAGTTTCAAATCAATGCGCATTTGATGTCATAGCTTCAAATTCATGCGAAACAAACGATTTATCTTCAGATACTGGCGATGTAAGTGATCTAGCATCAAATGCGGGCGTAAAGGACGAATTATCTTCAAATCCATGCGAAACACATTATTTAGGTTCAAAATGAAAGATTTAGATTCAAATACTAGCGAATATAAGTGATATAGCTCCAAATGCAGGCGAAACAAACGAGTTAGCTTCAAAGCCATGCGACACAAATGATTTATCTTCAAATACTTGCGATATAATTGATATAGCTTCAAATGCAGACGAAACAAACGAGTTAGCTTCCAATCCAAGCGAAACACATGATTTAGTTTCAAATCAATGCGAAGTAGAAGGCTTAGCTTCAAATCCATACGAAACAAATGATTTAGCTTCACATACTTGCGATATAAATGATATAGCTTCAAATGCAGACGAAAGGAACGAGTTACCTTCAAATTCAAGCGAAACACATTATTTACCTTCAAATTAATGCAAAGTAGAAGGCTTATCTTCAAAGCCATGAGACACAAATGATTTAGCATCAAATACTTGTCATATAATTGATATAGCTTCAAATGCAGGCGAAACAAATGAGTTAGCTACAAATCTGTGCGAAACACATGATTTAGCTTTAAATTCATGCGAAACATATGGTTTAGTTCATATTCTTGCGAAACAAATGGTTTAGATTCAGATACTTGTGATAAACATGATTTAGCTTCATATCAATGCGAAACACATTGTTTAGCTTCATATTCTTGCGAAAAAAATGTGTTATCTTCAAATACTTGTGATATTCATGATTCAACTTCGACTGCATGCGAAACAAACGAGTTAACTTCAAATCCATGCGAAACACATGATTTAGCTTCAAATCAATGCGGAACACATGATTTAACTTCAAATCAATCCCAAGTAAAAGGCTTAGTTTCAAATCAATGCGAAGCAATCGGTTTATCTTCAAATACTTGTGATATACATGATATAGCTTCAAATGCATGCGAAACAAACGAGTTAGCTTCAAATCCATGCGAAACAATTATTGTAGCTTCAAATCATTGCGAAGTAGAAGGCTTTGCTACAAATACATGAGAAACAAATGATTTAGCTTCAGATAATTGCGATATAAATGATATAGCACCAAAAGCAGGTGAAACAGACGAGTTAGCATCAAATCCATGCGAAACAAATGCTTTAGGTTCAGATACTTGCGATATAAGGGATGGAGCTTCAAATGCAGGAGAAACTATCGAGTTAGCTCCAAATCCATGCGAAACAAATGATTTATCATCAGATACTTGCGATATAAGTGATGTAGCTTCAAATGCTGGCGAAATATACGAGTTAGCTTCAAATCTGTGCGAATCACATGATTTAGCTTCAAATCCATGCGAAACACATGATTTAGTTTCAAATCAATGTGAAGTAGAAGGCTTAGCTTCAAATCCATGCGAAACATATGATTTAGCTTCAAATCAATGCGAAGTAGAAGGCTTAGCTTCAAATCCATGCGAAACGAATGATTTGGCTTCAAATACTTGCGGTATAAATGAAATAGCTTCAAATGCAGGCGAAAAAAACGGGTAAGCTTCAAATCCATGCAAAACACATGATTTAGCTTCCAAGCCATGCGAATCGAAAGATTTAGCTTCATGTACTTACGATATAAATGATATAGCTTCAAATGCAGACGAATCAATCGAGCAAGCTTCAAAATCCATGCAAAACACATGATTAGGCTTCAAATCCATGAGAAACAATTGATTAAGCTTCAAGTGCAAGCGAGACACATGATTTTGCATCAAATCAATGCCAAGTAGAAGGCTTAGCTTCAAATCCATGCGAATCAAATGGTTTAGCTTCTAATACTTGTAATATATACATGATTTAGCTTCAACAGCATACGAAATAAACGAGTTAGCTTCAAATCCAAGCGAAACACATGATTTAGCTTAAAATCAATGCCAAGTAGAAGGCTCAGCTCCAAATCCATGCGGAACCAATGATTTAGATTCAAATACTTGCGATTAAGTGATATAGAGTCAACTGCAGGCGATACAAACGTGTTAGCTACAAATCCATGCAAAAAACATGACTAACTTCAAATCAATGCGATATAGAATGTCTAGATCCAAATCCATGCGAAACACATGATTTAGCTACAAATCAATGCGATGTGGAAGATTCTGCTTCAAATCCATGCGAAACACATGATTTAGTTTCAAATCAATGTGAAGTAAAAGGCGTAGCTTCAAATCCATGCGACACAATTTATTTAGCTTCAAATATTTTGCGATATAATTGATAAAGCTTCAAATGCAGGCGAAACAAACGAGTTAGTTTCAAATCCAAGCAAAACACATGATTTAGTTTAAAATCAATGCGAAGTAGAAGGCTTTGCTTCAAATCCATGCGAAACACATGATTTAGCTTCAAATCAATGCGAAGTAGAAGGCTTAGCTACAAATACATGAGAAACAAATGATTTAGCTTCAGATAATTGCGATATAAGTGATATAGAACCAAAAGCAGGCGAAACAGACGAGTTAGCATCAAATCCATGCGAAACAAATGCTTTAGGTTCAGATACTTGCGATATAAGGGATGGAGCTTCAAATGCAGGAGAAACTATCGAGTTAGCTCCAAATCCATGCGAAACAAATGATTTATCATCAGATACTTGCGCTATAAGTGATGTAGCTTCAAATGCAGAGGAAACAATCGAGTTAGCTACAAATCCATCCAAAACACATGATTTAGCTCCAAACTCATGCGAAACACATGGTTTAGCTTCATATTCTTGCGAAACAAATGGCTTAGCTTAATATTCTTGCGAAACAAAATGGTCAGCTTTAAATACTTGTTGATATACATGATTTACGTTCAACTGTATGTGAAACAAACGTGTTAGCTTCAAATCCAAGTGAAGCAGATGACTTAGCTTCAAATCAATGCGAAGTAGAAGGCTTAGCTTCAAATCCGTTCGAAACAAATGACTTAGCTTCAAATACTTGCGATATAAGTGATATAGCTTCAACTGCATGCGCAACAAACGAGTTAGCTTCAAATCCATGCGAAACAATTATTGTAGCTTCAAATCATTGCGAAGTAGAAGGCTTAGCTACAAATACATGAGAAACAAATGATTTAGCTTCAGATAATTGCGATATAAATGATATAGCACCAAAAGCAGGTGAAACAGACGAGTTAGCATCAAACCCATGCGAAACAAATGCTTTAGGTTCAGATACTTGCGATATAAGTGATAAAGCTTCAAATGCAGGAGAAACTATCGAGTTAGCTCCAAATCCAAGCAAAACACATGGTTTAGTTTCAAATCAATGCGAAGTAGAAGGCTTAGCTTCACATACATGAGAAACAAATGATTTAGCTTCAGATAATTGCGATATAATTGATAAAGCTTCAAATGCAGGCGAAACAATCGAGTTAGATTCAAATCCAAGCGAAACACATGATTTAGTGTCAAATCAATGCGAAGTAGAAGCCTTAGCTTCAACTCCATGCGAAACAAATGATTTAGATTCACAGACTTGCGATATAAATGATATAGCTTCAAATAAGGGCGAAACAAACGAGTTAGCTTCAAATCTGTGCGAAACACATGATTTAGCTTCAAATTCATGCGAAACACATGGTTTAGCTTCACATTCTTGCGAAACAAATGGTTTAGATTCCGATAATTGTGATAAACATGATTTAGCTTCAAATGCAGGCGAAACAAACGAGTTAGTTTCAAATCCATGCGAAACCCCTTGATTTAGCTTCAAATCCATGCGATACACATGATTTAGTTTCAAATCAATGCGAAGTAGCAGGCATAGCTTCATATTCTTGCGAAACAAATGGTTTAGCTTCATATACTTGCGATATAAATGATATAGCTTCAAATGCAGGCGAAACAAACGAGTTAGCTTGAAATCCAAGCGAAACACATGGTTTAGTTTAAAATCAATGCGAAGTAGATGGCTTATCCTCAAAGCCATGCGACACAAATCGTTTAGCTTCAAATACTTGCGATAGAAGTGATATAGCTTCAATTCAGGAGAAACAAACGAGTTAGCTTTAAACCCATGCAACACAAATGATTTAGATTCAAATACTTGCGATATAATTGATATAGCTTCAAATGCAGGCGAAACAAACGAGTTAGCTTCAAATCCAAGCGAAACACATGATTTAGTTTCAAAACAATGCGAAGTAGATGGCTTAACTTCAAATCCATGCGAAACAAATGATTTAGCTTCACATACTTGCGACAAAAATGATATAGCTTCAAATGCAGGCGAAACAAACGAGTCAGCTTCAAATCCAAGCGAAACACATGATTTACCTTCAAATGAATCCAAAGTAGAAGGCTTATCTTCAAAGCCATGCGACGCAAATGATTTAGCTTCAAATACTTGCGATATAATTGATATAGCTTCAAATGCAGGCGAAACAAACGAGGGAGCTTCAAGTCTATGCGAAACACATGATTTAGCTTCAAATCCAAGCGAAACACATGGTTTAGTTTCATACTTGCGAAACAAATGGTTTAGCTTCATATACTTGTGATAAACTTGATATAGCTTCAACCGAATGCGAAACAAACGAGTTAGCTTTAAAACCAAGCGAAACACATGATTTAGCTTCAAATCAATGCGAAGTAGAAGGCTTAGCTTCATATCCATGCGAATCAAATGGTTTAGCTTCTAATACTTGTAATATATACATGATTTAGCTTCAACAGCATACGAAATAAACGAGTTAGCTTCAAATCCAAGCGAAACACATGATTTAGCTTAAAATCAATGCCAAGTAGAAGGCTCAGCTCTAAATCCATGCGGAACCAATGAATTTAGATTCAAATACTTGCGATTAAGTGATATAGAGTCAACTGCAGGCGATACAAACGTGTTAGCTACAAATCCATGCAAAAAACATGACTAACTTCAAATCAATGCGATATAGAATGTCTAGATCCAAATCCATGCGAAACACATGATTTAGCTACAAATCAATGCGATGTGGAAGATTCTGCTTCAAATCCATGCGAAACACATGATTTAGTTTCAAATCAATGTGAAGTAAAAGGCGTAGCTTCAAATCCATGCGACACAATTTATTTAGCTTCAAATATTTTGCGATATAATTGATAAAGCTTCAAATGCAGGCGAAACAAACGAGTTAGTTTCAAATCCAAGCAAAACACATGATTTAGTTTAAAATCAATGCGAAGTAGAAGGCTTTGCTCCAAATCCATGCGAAACAAATGATTTATCATCAGATACTTGCGATATAAGTGATGTAGCTTCAAATGCAGAGAAAACAATCGAGTTAGCTACAAATCCATCCAAAACACATGATTTAGCTCCAAACTCATGCGAAACACATGATTTAGCTTCATATTCTTGCGAAACAAATGGCTTAGCTTAATATTCTTGCGAAACAAAATGGTCAGCTTTAAATACTTGTTGATATACATGATTTAGGTTCAACTGTATGTGAAACAAACGTGTTAGCTTTAAATCCAAGTGAAGCAGATGACTTAGCTTCAAATCAATGCGAAGTAGAAGGCTTAGCTTCAAATCCGTTCGAAACAAATGACTTAGCTTCAAATACTTGCGATATAAGTGATATAGCTTCAACTGCATGCGAAACAAACGAGTTAGCTTCAAATCCATGCGAAACAATTATTGTAGCTTCAAATCATTGCGAAGTAGAAGGCTTAGCTACAAATACATGAGAAACAAATGATTTAGCTTCAGATAATTGCGATATAAATGATATAGCACCAAAAGCAGGTGAAACAGACGAGTTAGCATCAAACCCATGCGAAACAAATGCTTTAGGTTCAGATACTTGCGATATAAGTGATAAAGCTTCAAATACAGGAGAAACTATCGAGTTAGCTCCAAATCCATGCGAAACAAATGATTTAGCTACAAATCAATGCGAAGTAGAAGGCTTAGCTTCAAATCCATGCGGAACCAATGATTTAGATTCAAATACTTGCGATTAAATGATATAGAGTCAACTGCAGGCGAAACAAACGTGTTAGCTACAAATCCATGCGGAACACATGATTTAGCTTCAAATCAATGCGATGCACATGGTGTAGCTTCATATTCTTGCGAAACAAGTGATTTAGCTTCAGATACTTGTGATAAACATGATTCAGCTTCAACTGCATGCAAAACAAATGAGTTAGTTTAAAATGCAAGAGGAACACATGATTTAGCTTCATATCGATGCGAAACACATTGTTTAGCTTCATATTCTTGCGAAAAAAATGAGTTATCTTCAAATACTTGTGATATTCATGATTTAACTTCGACTGCATGCGAAACAAACGAGTTAGCTTCAAATCCAAGCGAAACACATGATTTAGTTTCAAAACAATGCGAACTAGATGGCTTAACTTCAAATCCATGCGAAACAAATGATTTAGCTTCACATACTTGCGACAAAAATGATATAGCTTCAAATGCAGGCGAAACAAACGAGTCAGCTTCAAATCCAAGCGAAACACATGATTTACCTTCAAATGAATCCAAAGTAGAAGGCTTATCTTCAAAGCCATGCGACGCAAATGATTTAGCTACAAATACTTGCGATATAATTGATATAGCTTCAAATGCAGGCGAAACAAACGAGGGAGCTTCAAGTCTATGCGAAACACATGATTTAGCTTCAAATCCAAGCGAAACACATGGTTTAGTTTCATACTTGCGAAACAAATGGTTTAGCTTCATATACTTGTGATAAACTTGATATAGCTTCAACCGAATGCGAAACAAACGAGTTAGCTTTAAAACCAAGCGAAACACATGATTTAGCTTCAAATCAATGCGAAGTAGAAGGCTTAGCTTCATATCCATGCGAATCAAATGACTTAGCTTCAAATACTTGCGATATAAGTGATATAGCTTCAAATGCAGGCGAAACAAACGAGTTAGATTCAAATCCAAGCGCAACACATGGTTTAGTTTCAAATCAATGCGAAGTAGAAGGCGAAGCTTCAAATCCACGTGACAAAAATGATTTTGCTTCAAATACTTGCGATATAATTGATAAAGCTTCAAATGCAGGCGAAACAAACGAATTTGCTTCAAATCCATGCGAAACAAATGACTTAGATTCAAATCCATGCAAAACACATGATTAAGCTTCAAATGCATGCGAAACACATGATTCAGGTACAAATTCATGGGAAACACGTGGTTTAGCATGAAATACATGCGAAACAAATTATTTAGCTTCAGATACTTATGATATACAGGATTTAGCTTCAACTGCATCCGAAACAAACGAGTTAGCATCAAATCCAAGCGAAACAGATGATTTAGCTACAAATCAATGCGAAGTAGAAGGCTTAGCTTCAAATCCATTAGAATCAGATCCTTTAGCTTCAAATACTCGTGATATACATGATTTAGCTACAACTACACGCGAAACAAACGAGTTAGCTTCAAATTCATGCGAAACACATGATTTTGCTTCAAACCAATGCGAAGTAGAAGGCTTGGCTTCAAATCCATGCGAATCAAATGATTTTGCTTCAAATTCTTGTGATATACATGATATAGCTTCAAACGCAGGCGAAACAAACGAGTTAGCTTCAAATGCAGGCCAAACACATGATTTAGCTCCAAATTCATGCGAAATACATGGATTAGCTTCATATACTTGCGAAACAAGTGGTTCAGCTTCAGATACTTGTGATAAACATGATTTAGCTTCAACTGCATGCGAAACAATCGAGTTAGCTTCCAATCCAAGCGAAACACATGATTTAGTTTCAAATCAATGCGAAGTAGAAGGCTTAGCTTCAAATCCATACGAAACAAATGATTTAGCTTCACATACTTGCGATATAAATGATATAGCTTCAAATGCAGACGAAAGGAACGAGTTACCTTCAAATTCAAGCGAAACACATTATTTACCTTCAAATTAATGCAAAGTAGAAGGCTTATCTTCAAAGCCATGAGACACAAATGATTTAGCTTCAAATACTTGCGATATAATTGATATAGCTTCAAATGCAGGCGAAACAAATGAGTTAGCTACAAATCTGTGCGAAACACATGATTTAGCTTTAAATTCATGCGAAACACATGGTTTAGTTCATATTCTTGCGAAACAAATGGTTTAGATTCAGATACTTGTGATAAACATGATTTAGCTTCATATCGATGCGAAACACATTGTTTAGCTTCATATTCTTGCGAAAAAAATGTGTTATCTTCAAATACTTGTGATATTCATGATTCAACTTCGACTGCATGCGAAACAAACGAGTTAACTTCAAATGCAAGCGAAACACATGATTTAGCTTCAAATCAATGCGGAACACATGATTTAACTTCAAATCAATCCCAAGTAAAAGGCTTAGCTTCAAATCAATGCGAAGCAATCGGTTTATCTTCAAATACTTGTGATATACATGATATAGTTTCAAATGCAGGCGAAACAAACGAGTTAGCTTCAAATCCAAGCAAAACACATGGTTTAGTTTCACATACATGAGAAACAAATGATTTAGCTTCAGATAATTGCGTTATAATTGACAAAGCTTCAAATGCAGGCGAAACAAACGAGTTAGCTTGAAATCCAAGCGAAACACATGGTTTAGTTTAAAATCAATGCGAAGTAGATGGCTTATCCTCCAAGCCATGCGACACAAATCGTTTAGCTTCAAATACTTGCGATAGAAGTGATATAGCTTCAATTCAGGCGAAACAAACGAGTTAGCTTTAAACCCATGCAACACAAATGATTTAGATTCAAATACTTGCGATATAATTGATATAGCTTCAAATGCATGCGAAACAAACGAGTTAGCTTCAAATCCATGCGAAACAATTATTGTAGCTTCAAATCATTGCGAAGTAGAAGGCTTTGCTACAAATACATGAGAAACAAATGATTTAGCTTCAGATAATTGCGATATAAATGATATAGCACCAAAAGCATGTGAAACAGACGAGTTAGCATCAAATCCATGCGAAACAAATGCTTTAGGTTCAGATACTTGCGATATAAGGGATGGAGCTTCAAATGCAGGAGAAACTATCGAGTTAGCTCCAAATCCATGCGAAACAAATGATTTATCATCAGATACTTGCGATATAAGTGATGTAGCTTCAAATGCTGGCGAAATATACGAGTTAGCTTCAAATCTGTGCGAAACACATGATTTAGCTTCAAATCCATGCGAAACACATGATTTAGTTTCAAATCAATGTGAAGTAGAAGGCTTAGCTTCAAATCCATGCGAAACATATGATTTAGCTTCAAATCAATGCGAAGTAGAAGGCTTAGCTTCAAATCCATGCGAAACGAATGATTTGGCTTCAAATACTTGCGGTATAAATGAAATAGCTTCAAATGCAGGCGAAAAAAACGGGTAAGCTTCAAATCCATGCAAAACACATGATTTAGCTTCCAAGCCATGCGAATCGAAAGATTTAGCTTCATGTACTTACGATATAAATGATATAGCTTCAAATGCAGACGAATCAATCGAGCAAGCTTCAAAATCCATGCAAAACACATGATTAGGCTTCAAATCCATGAGAAACAATTGATTAAGCTTCAAGTGCAAGCGAGACACATGATTTTGCATCAAATCAATGCCAAGTAGAAGGCTTAGCTTCAAATCCATGCGAATCAAATGGTTTAGCTTCTAATACTTGTAATATATACATGATTTAGCTTCAACAGCATACGAAATAAACGAGTTAGCTTCAAATCCAAGCGAAACACATGATTTAGCTTAAAATCAATGCCAAGTAGAAGGCTCAGCTCCAAATCCATGCGGAACCAATGATTTAGATTCAAATACTTGCGATTAAGTGATATAGAGTCAACTGCAGGCGATACAAACGTGTTAGCTACAAATCCATGCAAAAAACATGACTAACTTCAAATCAATGCGATATAGAATGTCTAGATCCAAATCCATGCGAAACACATGATTTAGCTACAAATCAATGCGATGTGGAAGATTCTGCTTCAAATCCATGCGAAACACATGATTTAGTTTCAAATCAATGTGAAGTAAAAGGCGTAGCTTCAAATCCATGCGACACAATTTATTTAGCTTCAAATATTTTGCGATATAATTGATAAAGCTTCAAATGCAGGCGAAACAAACGAGTTAGTTTCAAATCCAAGCAAAACACATGATTTAGTTTAAACTCAATGCGAAGTAGAAGGCTTTGCTTCAAATCCATGCGAAACACATGATTTAGCTTCAAATCAATGCGAAGTAGAAGGCTTAGCTACAAATACATGAGAAACAAATGATTTAGCTTCAGATAATTGCGATATAAGTGATATAGAACCAAAAGCAGGCGAAACAGACGAGTTAGCATCAAATCCATGCGAAACAAATGCTTTAGGTTCAGATACTTGCGATATAAGGGATGGAGCTTCAAATGCAGGAGAAACTATCGAGTTAGCTCCAAATCCATGCGAAACAAATGATTTATCATCAGATACTTGCGATATAAGTGATGTAGCTTCAAATGCAGAGGAAACAATCGAGTTAGCTACAAATCCATCCAAAACACATGATTTAGCTCCAAACTCATGCGAAACACATGGTTTAGCTTCATATTCTTGCGAAACAAATGGCTTAGCTTAATATTCTTGCGAAACAAAATGGTCAGCTTTAAATACTTGTTGATATACATGATTTAGGTTCAACTGTATGTGAAACAAACATGTTAGCTTCAAATCCAAGTGAAGCAGATGACTTAGCTTCAAATCAATGCGAAGTAGAAGGCTTAGCTTCAAATCCGTTCGAAACAAATGACTTAGCTTCAAATACTTGCGATATAAGTGATATAGCTTCAACTGCATGCGAAACAAACGAGTTAGCTTCAAATCCATGCGAAACAATTATTGTAGCTTCAAATCATTGCGAAGTAGAAGGCTTAGCTACAAATACATGAGAAACAAATGATTTAGCTTCAGATAATTGCGATATAAATGATATAGCACCAAAAGCAGGTGAAACAGACGAGTTAGCATCAAACCCATGCGAAACAAATGCTTTAGGTTCAGATACTTGCGATATAAGTGATAAAGCTTCAAATGCAGGAGAAACTATCGAGTTAGCTCCAAATCCAAGCAAAACACATGGTTTAGTTTCAAATCAATGCGAAGTAGAAGGCTTAGCTTCACATACATGAGAAACAAATGATTTAGCTTCAGATAATTGCGATATAATTGATAAAGCTTCAAATGCAGGCGAAACAATCGAGTTAGATTCAAATCCAAGCGAAACACATGATTTAGTGTCAAATCAATGCGAAGTAGAAGCCTTAGCTTCAACTCCATGCGAAACAAATGATTTAGATTCACAGACTTGCGATATAAATGATATAGCTTCAAATAAGGGCGAAACAAACGAGTTAGCTTCAAATCTGTGCGAAACAGATGATTTAGCTTCAAATTCATGCGAAACACATGGTTTAGCTTCACATTCTTGCGAAACAAATGGTTTAGATTCCGATAATTGTGATAAACATGATTTAGCTTCAAATGCAGGCGAAACAAACGAGTTAGTTTCAAATCCATGCGAAACCCCTTGATTTAGCTTCAAATCCATGCGATACACATGATTTAGTTTCAAATCAATGCGAAGTAGCAGGCATAGCTTCATATTCTTGCGAAACAAATGGTTTAGCTTCATATACTTGCGATATAAATGATATAGCTTCAAATGCAGGCGAAACAAACGAGTTAGCATCAAATCCAAGCGAAACAGATGATTTAGCTACAAATCAATGCGAAGTAGAAGGCTTAGCTTCAAATCCATTAGAATCAGATCCTTTAGCTTCAAATACTCGTGATATACATGATTTAGCTACAACTACACGCGAAACAAACGAGTTAGCTTCAAATTCATGCGAAACACATGATTTTGCTTCAAACCAATGCGAAGTAGAAGGCTTGGCTTCAAATCCATGCGAATCAAATGATTTTGCTTCAAATTCTTGTGATATACATGATATAGCTTCAAACGCAGGCGAAACAAACGAGTTAGCTTCAAATGCAGGCCAAACACATGATTTAGCTCCAAATTCATGCGAAATACATGGATTAGCTTCATATACTTGCGAAACAAGTGGTTCAGCTTCAGATACTTGTGATAAACATGATTTAGCTTCAACTGCATGCGAAACAATCGAGTTAGCTTCCAATCCAAGCGAAACACATGATTTAGTTTCAAATCAATGCGAAGTAGAAGGCTTAGCTTCAAATCCATACGAAACAAATGATTTAGCTTCACATACTTGCGATATAAATGATATAGCTTCAAATGCAGACGAAAGGAACGAGTTACCTTCAAATTCAAGCGAAACACATAATTTACCTTCAAATTAATGCAAAGTAGATGGCTTATCTTCAAAGCCATGAGACACAAATGATTTAGCTTCAAATACTTGCGATATAATTGATATAGCTTCAAATGCAGGCGAAACAAATGAGTTAGCTACAAATCTGTGCGAAACACATGATTTAGCTTTAAATTCATGCGAAACACATGGTTTAGTTCATATTCTTGCGAAACAAATGGTTTAGATTCAGATACTTGTGATAAACATGATTTAGCTTCATATCGATGCGAAACACATTGTTTAGCTTCATATTCTTGCGAAAAAAATGTGTTATCTTCAAATACTTGTGATATTCATGATTCAACTTCGACTGCATGCGAAACAAACGAGTTAACTTCAAATCCATGCGAAACACATGATTTAGCTTCAAATCAATGCGGAACACATGATTTAACTTCAAATCAATCCCAAGTAAAAGGCTTAGCTTCAAATCAATGCGAAGCAATCGGTTTATCTTCAAATACTTGTGATATACATGATATAGTTTCAAATGCAGGCGAAACAAACGAGTTAGCTTCAAATCCAAGCAAAACACATGGTTTAGTTTCAAATCAATGCGAAGTAGAAGGCTTAGCTTCACATACATGAGAAGCAAATGATTTAGCTTCAGATAATTGCGTTATAATTGACAAAGCTTCAAATGCAGGCGAAACAAACGAGTTAGATTCAAATGCAAGCGAAACACATGATTTAGTGTCAAATCAATGCGAAGTAGAAGCCTTAGCTTCAACTCCATGCGAAACAAATGATTTAGATTCACAGACTTGCGATATAAATGATATAGCTTCAAATAAGGGCGAAACAAACGAGTTAGCTTCAAATCTGTGCGAAACACATGATTTAGCTTCAAATTCATGCGAAACACATGGTTTAGCTTCACATTCTTGCGAAACAAATGGTTTAGATTCCGATAATTGTGATAAACATGATTTAGCTTCAAATGCAGGCGAAACAAACGAGTTAGCTTTAAACCCATGCAACACAAATGATTTAGATTCAAATACTTGCGATATAATTGATATAGCTTCAAATGCATGCGAAACAAACGAGTTAGCTTCAAATCCATGCGAAACAATTATTGTAGCTTCAAATCATTGCGAAGTAGAAGGCTTTGCTACAAATACATGAGAAACAAATGATTTAGCTTCAGATAATTGCGATATAAATGATATAGCACCAAAAGCATGTGAAACAGACGAGTTAGCATCAAATCCATGCGAAACAAATGCTTTAGGTTCAGATACTTGCGATATAAGGGATGGAGCTTCAAATGCAGGAGAAACTATCGAGTTAGCTCCAAATCCATGCGAAACAAATGATTTATCATCAGATACTTGCGATATAAGTGATGTAGCTTCAAATGCTGGCGAAATATACGAGTTAGCTTCAAATCTGTGCGAAACACATGATTTAGCTTCAAATCCATGCGAAACACATGATTTAGTTTCAAATCAATGTGAAGTAGAAGGCTTAGCTTCAAATCCATGCGAAACATATGATTTAGCTTCAAATCAATGCGAAGTAGAAGGCTTAGCTTCAAATCCATGCGAAACGAATGATTTGGCTTCAAATACTTGCGGTATAAATGAAATAGCTTCAAATGCAGGCGAAAAAAACGGGTAAGCTTCAAATCCATGCAAAACACATGATTTAGCTTCCAAGCCATGCGAATCGAAAGATTTAGCTTCATGTACTTACGATATAAATGATATAGCTTCAAATGCAGACGAATCAATCGAGCAAGCTTCAAAATCCATGCAAAACACATGATTAGGCTTCAAATCCATGAGAAACAATTGATTAAGCTTCAAGTGCAAGCGAGACACATGATTTTGCATCAAATCAATGCCAAGTAGAAGGCTTAGCTTCAAATCCATGCGAATCAAATGGTTTAGCTTCTATTACTTGTAATATATACATGATTTAGCTTCAACAGCATACGAAATAAACGAGTTAGCTTCAAATCCACGCGAAACACATGATTTAGCTTAAAATCAATGCCAAGTAGAAGGCTCAGCTCCAAATCCATGCGGAACCAATGATTTAGATTCAAATACTTGCGATTAAGTGATATCGAGTCAACTGCAGGCGATACAAACGTGTTAGCTACAAATCCATGCAAAAAACATGACTAACTTCAAATCAATGCGATATAGAATGTCTAGATCCAAATCCATGCGAAACACATGATTTAGCTACAAATCAATGCGATGTGGAAGATTCTGCTTCAAATCCATGCGAAACACATGATTTAGTTTCAAATCAATGTGAAGTAAAAGGCGTAGCTTCAAATCCATGCGACACAATTTATTTAGCTTCAAATATTTTGCGATATAATTGATAAAGCTTCAAATGCAGGCGAAACAAACGAGTTAGTTTCAAATCCAAGCAAAACACATGATTTAGTTTAAACTCAATGCGAAGTAGAAGGCTTTGCTTCAAATCCATGCGAAACACATGATTTAGCTTCAAATCAATGCGAAGTAGAAGGCTTAGCTACAAATACATGAGAAACAAATGATTTAGCTTCAGATAATTGCGATATAAGTGATATAGAACCAAAAGCAGGCGAAACAGACGAGTTAGCATCAAATCCATGCGAAACAAATGCTTTAGGTTCAGATACTTGCGATATAAGGGATGGAGCTTCAAATGCAGGAGAAACTATCGAGTTAGCTCCAAATCCATGCGAAACAAATGATTTATCATCAGATACTTGCGATATAAGTGATGTAGCTTCAAATGCAGAGGAAGCAATCGAGTTAGCTACAAATCCATCCAAAACACATGATTTAGCTCCAAACTCATGCGAAACACATGGTTTAGCTTCATATTCTTGCGGAACAAATGGCTTAGCTTAATATTCTTGCGAAACAAAATGGTCAGCTTTAAATACTTGTTGATATACATGATTTAGGTTCAACTGTATGTGAAACAAACGTGTTAGCTTCAAATCCAAGTGAAGCAGATGACTTAGCTTCAAATCAATGCGAAGTAGAAGGCTTAGCTTCAAATCCGTTCGAAACAAATGACTTAGCTTCAAATAGTTGCGATATAAGTGATATAGCTTCAACTGCATGCGAAACAAACGAGTTAGCTTCAAATCCATGCGAAACAATTATTGTAGCTTCAAATCATTGCGAAGTAGAAGGCTTAGCTACAAATACATGAGAAACAAATGACTTAGCTTCAAATACTTGCGATATAAGTGATACAGCTTCAAATGCAGGCGAAACAAGCGAGTTATCGTCTAATCCATGCGAAACACATGATTAAGTTTCAAATCAATGCGCATTTGATGTCATAGCTTCAAATTCATGCGAAACAAACGATTTATCTTCAGATACTGGCGATGTAAGTGATCTAGCATCAAATGCGGGCGTAAAGGACGAATTATCTTCAAATCCATGCGAAACACATTATTTAGGTTCAAAATGAAAGATTTAGATTCAAATACTAGCGAATATAAGTGATATAGCTCCAAATGCAGGCGAAACAAACGAGTTAGCTTCAAATTCATACGAAAAACATAATTTAGCTTCAAATCCATGAGAAACACATGGTTTAGCTTCATATTCTTGCGAAACAAATGGTTTAGCTTCAACTGCATGCGAAACAATCGCGTTAGCTGCAAATCCAAGCGAAACACATGATTTAGCTTCAAAGCAATGCGAAGTAGAAGGCGTAGCTTCAAATCAATGAGAATCAGATCACTTAGTTTAAAATACGCGTGATATACATGATTTAGCTTCAACTACACGCGAAACAAACGAGTTAGCTTCAAATCCATGCGAAACACATGATTTTGCTTCAAATCAATGCGAAGTAGAAGGCGTAGCTTAAAATACATGCGACACAAACGATTTAGCTTCAAATACTTGCGATATAATTGATAAAGCTTCAAATGCAGGCGAAACAAACGTGTTAGCTTCAAATCCAAGCGAAACACATGATTTAGTTTCAACTCAATGCGAAGTAGAAGGCTTAGCTTCAAATCCATGCGAAACACATGATTTAGCTTAAAATTCATGCGAAACACATGGATTAGATTCAAATTCGTGCGAAACAAATGATTTAGCTTCAGATACTTGTGGTATATATGATTTAGAATCAACTGCATGCGAAACAGACGAGTTAGCTTCAAATCCAAGCGATACACACGATTTAGATTCAAATTCATGCGACACACATGATTTAGCTTCAAATCAATGCGAAGTAGAAGGCTTGGCTTCAAATCCAAGCGAAACAAATAATTTGGCTTCAAATACTTATGATATACATGATTTAGCTTCAAGTGCATGCGAAACAAACGAGTTAGCTTCCAATCCAAGCGAAACACATGATTTAGTTTCAAATCAATGCGAAGTAGAAGGCTTAGCTTCAAATCCATACGAAACAAATGATTTAGCTTCACATACTTGCGATATAAATGATATAGCTTCAAATGCAGACGAAAGGAACGAGTTACCTTCAAATTCAAGCGAAACACATTATTTACCTTCAAATTAATGCAAAGTAGAAGGCTTATCTTCAAAGCCATGAGACACAAATGATTTAGCTTCAAATACTTGCGATATAATTGATATAGCTTCAAATGCAGGCGAAACAAATGAGTTAGCTACAAATCTGTGCGAAACACATGATTTAGCTTTAAATTCATGCGAAACACATGGTTTAGTTCATATTCTTGCGAAACAAATGGTTTAGATTCAGATACTTGTGATAAACATGATTTAGCTTCATATCGATGCGAAACACATTGTTTAGCTTCATATTCTTGCGAAAAAAATGTGTTATCTTCAAATACTTGTGATATTCATGATTCAACTTCGACTGCATGCGAAACAAACGAGTTAACTTCAAATGCAAGCGAAACACATGATTTAGTGTCAAATCAATGCGAAGTAGAAGCCTTAGCTTCAACTCCATGCGAAACAAATGATTTAGATTCACAGACTTGCGATATAAATGATATAGCTTCAAATAAGGGCGAAACAAACCAGTTAGCTTCAAATCTGTGCGAAACACATGATTTAGCTTCAAATTCATGCGAAACACATGGTTTAGCTTCACATTCTTGCGAAACAAATGGTTTAGATTCCGATAATTGTGATAAACATGATTTAGCTTCAAATGCAGGCGAAACAAACGAGTTAGTTTCAAATCCATGCGAAACCCCTTGATTTAGCTTCAAATCCATGCGATACACATGATTTAGTTTCAAATCAATGCGAAGTAGCAGGCATAGCTTCATATTCTTGCGAAACAAATGGTTTAGCTTCATATACTTGCGATATAAATTATATAGCTTCAAATGCAGGCGAAACAAACGAGTTAGCTTGAAATCCAAGCGAAACACATGGTTTAGTTTAAAATCAATGCGAAGTAGATGGCTTATCCTCCAAGCCATGCGACACAAATCGTTTAGCTTCAAATACTTGCGATAGAAGTGATATAGCTTCAATTCAGGCGAAACAAACGAGTTAGCTTTAAACCCATGCAACACAAATGATTTAGCTTCAAATACTTGCGATATAAGTGATATAGCTTCAACTGCATGCGAAACAAACGAGTTAGCCTTCAAATCCATGCGAAACAATTATTGTACCTTCAAATCATTGCGAAGTAGAAGGCTTAGCTACAAATACATGAGAAACAAATGATTTAGCTTCAGATAATTGCGATATAAATGATATAGCACCAAAAGCAGGTGAAACAGACGAGTTAGCATCAAACCCATGCGAAACAAATGCTTTAGGTTCAGATACTTGCGATATAAGTGATAAAGCTTCAAATGCAGGAGAAACTATCGAGTTAGCTCCAAATCCAAGCAAAACACATGGTTTTAGTTTCAAATCAATGCGAAGTAGAAGGCTTAGCTTCACATACATGAGAAACAAATGATTTAGCTTCAGATAATTGCGATATAATTGATAAAGCTTCAAATGCAGGCGAAACAATCGAGTTAGATTCAAATCCAAGCGAAACACATGATTTAGTGTCAAATCAATGCGAAGTAGAAGCCTTAGCTTCAACTCCATGCGAAACAAATGATTTAGATTCACAGACTTGCGATATAAATGATATAGCTTCAAATAAGGGCGAAACAAACGAGTTAGCTTCAAAATCTGTGCGAAACACATGATTTAGCTTCAAATTCATGCGAAACACATGGTTTAGCTTCACATTCTTGCGAAACAAATGGTTTAGATTCCGATAATTGTGATAAACATGATTTAGCTTTCAATGCAGGCGAAACAAACGAGTTAGTTTCAAATCCATGCGAAACCCTTGATTTAGCTTCAAATCCATGCGATACACATGATTTAGTTTCAAATCAATGCGAAGTAGCAGGCATAGCTTCATATTCTTGCGAAACAAATGGTTTAGCTTCATATACTTGTGATATAAATGATATAGCTTCAAATGCAGGCGAAACAAACGAGTTAGCTTGAAATCCAAGCGAAACACATTGGTTTAGTTTAAAATCAATGCGAAGTAGATGGCTTATCCTCAAAGCCATGCGACACAAATCGTTTTAGCTTCAAATACTTGCGATAGAAGTGATATAGCTTCAATTCAGGCGAAACAAACGAGTTAGCTTTTAAACCCATGCAACACAAATGATTTAGATTCAAAGACTTGCGATATAATTTGATATAGCTTCAAATGCAGGCGAAACAAACGAGTTAGCTTCAAATCCAAGCGAAACACATGATTTAGTTTCAAAACAATGCGAAGTAGATGGCTTAACTTCAAATCCATGCGAAACAAATGATTTAGCTTCACATACTTGCGACAAAATGATATAGCTTCAAATGCAGGCGAAACAAACGAGTTAGCTTCAAATCCAAGCGAAACACATGATTTACCTTCGAATGAATCCAAAGTAGAAGGCTTATCTTCAAAGCCATGCGACGCAAATGATTTAGCTTCAAATACTTGCGATATAATTGATATAGCTTCAAATGCAGTCGAAACAAACGGACGGTAGCTTCAAGTCTATGCGAAACACATGATTTAGCTTCAAATCCAAGCGAAACACATGGTTTAGTTTCATACTTGCGAAACAAATGGTTTAGCTTCATATACTTGTGATAAACTTGATATAGCTTCAACCGAATGCGAAACAAACGAGTTAGCTTTAAAACAAGCGAAACACATGATTTAGCTTCAAATCAATGCGAAGTAGAAGGCTTAGCTTCATATCCATGCGAATCAAATGACTTAGCTTCAAATACTTGCGATATAAGTGATATAGCTTCAAAGCAGGCGAAACAAACGAGTTAGCTTCAAATTCATACGAAAAACATAATTTAGCTTCAAATCCATGAGAAACACATGGTTTAGCTTCATATTCTTGCCGAAACAAATGGTTAGCTTCAACTGCATGCGAAACAATTCGCGTTAGCTGCAAATCCAAGCGAAACACATGATTTAGCTTCAAAGCAATGCGAAGTAGAAGGCGTAGCTTCAAATCAATGAGAATCAGATCACTTAGTTTAAAATACGCGTGATATACATGATTTAGCTTCAACTACACGCGAAACAAACGAGTTAGCTTCAAATCCATGCGAAACACATGATTTTGCTTCAAATCAATGCGAAGTAGAAGGCGTAGCTTAAAATACATGCGACACAAACGATTTAGCTTCAAATACTTGCGATATAATTGATAAAGCTTCAAATGCAGGCGAAACAAACGTGTTAGCTTCAAATCCAAGCGAAACACATGATTTAGTTTCAACTCAATGCGAAGTAGAAGGCTTAGCTTCAAGTCCATGCGAAACACATGATTTAGCTTAAAATTCATGCGAAACACATGGATTAGATTCAAATTCGTGCGAAACAAATGATTTAGCTTCAGATACTTGTGGTATATATGATTTAGAATCAACTGCATGCGAAACAGACGAGTTAGCTTCAAATCCAAGCGATACACACGATTTAGATTCAAATTCATGCGACACACATGATTTAGCTTCAAATCAATGCGAAGTAGAAGGCTTGGCTTCAAATCCAAGCGAAACAAATAATTTGGCTTCAAATACTTATGATATACATGATTTAGCTTCAAGTGCATGCGAAACAAACGAGTTAGCTTCAAACCCAAGCGAAACACATGATTTAGCTTCAGATACTTGCGATACAAGTGATATAACTTCAAATGCAGGCGGAACACGCGAGTTAGCTTCAAATCCATGCGAAACACATGATTTATCTTAAAATCAATACGTAGTAGAAGGCTTGCCATCATATCCGTGCGAATCAAACGATTTTTCTTCAAATACTAGCGATACAAGTGATATAGCTTCAAATGCAGGCGAAACAAACGAGTTAGCTTCAAATCCAAGCGAAATACATGATTTAGTTTCAAATCAATGCGAAGTAGAAGGCTTAGCTTCAAATCAATGCGACACAAATGATTTAGCTTCAAATACTTGCGATATAAATGATATAGCTTCAAATGCAGGCGAAAGAAACGAGTTACCATCAAATCCAAGCGAAAAACATGATTTACCTTCAAATTAATGCAAAGCAGAAGGCTTACCTTCAAAGCCATGCGACACAAATGATTTAGCTTCAAATACTTGCGATATAATTGATATAGCTTCAAATGCTGGCGAAACAAACGAATTAGCTTCAAATCCAAGCGAAACACATGATTTAGTTTCAAATCAATGCGAAGAAGAAGCTTTAGCTTAAAATTCATGCGAAACAAATGCTTTTGCTTCAAATACTCGTGGTATATATGATTTACATTCACCTGCATGCGAAACAAACGAGTTAGCTTCAAATCCTTGCGAAACGCATGATTTAGGTTCAAATCAATGCGAAGTAGAAGGCGTAGCTTCAAATCCATGCGACACAAATGTTTTAGCTTCAAATACTTGCGATATAATTGATAAAGCTTAAAATGCAGGCGAAACAAACGAGTTAGCTTCTAATCCATGCGAAACACATGATTTAATTTCAAATCACTGCGCATTTGATGTCATAGCTTCAAATTCATGCGAAACAAACGATTTATCTTCAGATACTGGCGATGTAAGTGATATAGCATCAAATGCGGGCGTAAAGAACGAGTTATCTTCAAATCCATGCGAAACACATTATTTAGGTTCAAAACGAAAGATTTAGATTCAAATACTTGCGAATATAAGTGATATAGCTCCAAATGCAGGCGAAACAAACGAGTTAGCCTCAAATCCATGAGCAACACATGATTTATCTTCAAATCAATGCGAAGTAGAAGGCTTAGCTTCAAATACATGAGAAACAAATGATTTAGCATCAGATACTTGCGATACAAGAGATATAGTTTCAGATGCAGGCAAAACAAGCGAGTTATCTACAAATGCATGCGAAACACATCATTTAGCTTCAAATCAATGCGGAGCAGTAGGCTTAGCTTCTAATCCATGCGAAACAAATGATTTAGCTTCAAATACTTGCGATATAAATGAAATAGGTTCAAATGCAGGCAAAACAAACGAGTTAGCTTCAAATCAATGCGAAACACATGGTTTAGCTTCATATTCTTGCGAAACAAGTGGTTTAGCTTCAGATACTTGTGATAAACATGATTTATCTTCAACTGCATGCGAAACAATCGAGTTAGCTTGAAATCGAAGGGAAACAAATTATTTAGCTTCAAATCAATGCGAAGTTGAAGGCTTAGCATCAAATCAATGCCATCCAAATGGTTTAGCTTCAAATACTCGTGGTATACATGATTTACCTTCACCTGCATGCGAAACAAACGAGTTAGCTTCAAATCCATGCGAAACACATGATTTAGCTTCAAGTCAATACGACGTAGAAGGATTAGCTTCAAAGCCACGCGACACAAATGATTTAGCGTCAAATACTTGCGATATAATTGATATAGCTTCAAATGCAGGCGATACAAACGAGTTAGCTTCAAATGCAGGCCAAACACATGATTTAGCTCCAAATTCATGCGAAACACATGGATTAGCTTCATATTCTTGCGAAAGAAATGTCTTAGCTTCAGATACTTGTGATAAACATGATTTAGCTGCAACTGCATACGAAAGAAACGCGTTAGCTTCAAATCCATGCGAAACACATGATTTGGCTCCAAATTCATGCGAAGCAAACGGTTCAGCTTCAAATACTTGTGATATACATGATTTCGTTTCAACTGCATGCGAAACAAACGAGTTAGCTTCAAATCCAAGGGAAACACATGATTTAGTTTCAAATCAATGCGAAGTAGAAGGCTTAGCTTCAAATCCATGCGAAACAAATGATTTAGCTTCACATACTTGCGATATAAATGATACAGCTTCAAATGCAGGAGAAACAAACGAGTTAGCTTCAAGTCCAAGCGATACACATGATTTAGTTTCAAATCAATGCGAAGTAGAAGGCTTAGCTTCAAATGCAGGTGAAACAAATGAGTTAGCTTCAAATCCATGCAAAACACATGATTAAGCTTCAAATGCATGCGAAACACATGATTCAGGTTCAAATTCATGGGTAACACGTGGTTTAGCATCAAATACATGCGAAACAAATTGTTTAGCTTCAGATACTTGCAATATAAATGATATAGCTTCTAATGCAGGCGAACCAAACAAGTTAGCTTCAAATCCATGCGAAACACATGATTCTGCTTCAAATCAATGCGAAGTAGAAGACTTAGCTTCAAATCCATGCGAATCAAATGATTATGCTTCAAATACTTCTGATATACATCATATAGCTTCAAACGCAGGCGAAACAATCGCGTTACCTTCAAATCCAAGGGAAACAAATGATTTAGCTTCAAATCAATGCGAAGTTGAAGGCTTAGCTTCAAATCAATGCGAAACAAATGGTTTAGCTTCAAATACTTGTGGTATACATGATTTACGTTCAACTGCATGCGAAACAAACGAGTTAGCTTCAAATGCATGCGAAATACATGATTTAGCCTCAAAACAAGGCGAAGTAGAAGGCGTAGCTTAGAATACATGCGACACAAACGATTTAGCTTCAAATACTTGCGATTTAATTGATAAAGCTTCAAATGCAGGCGAAACAAACGTGTTAGCTTCAAATCCAAGCGAAACACATGATTTAGTTTCAAATCAATGCGAAGTAGAAGGCTTAGCTTCAAATCCATGCGAAACACATGATTTAGCTTAAAATTCATGCGAAACACATGGATTAGATTCAAATTCGTGCGAAACAAATGATTTAACTTCAGATACTTGTGGTATATATGATTTAGAATCAACAGCATGCGAAACAGACGAGTTAGCTTCAAATCCAAGCGATACACACGATTTAGATTCAAATTCATGCGACACACATGATTTAGCTTCAAATCAATGCGAAGTAGAAGGCTTAGCTTCAAATCCATGCGAAACAAATGACTTAGCTTCAAATACTTGCGATATAAATGAAATAGGTTCAAATGCAGGCAAAACAAACGAGTTAGCTTCAAATCAATGCGAAACACATGGTTTAGCTTCATATTCTTGCGAAACAAGTGGTTTAGCTTCATATACTTGTGATAAACATGATTTAGCTTCAACCGCATGCGAAACAAACGAGTTAGCTTTAAAACCCCTGCGAGACAAATGATTTAGCTTCAAATACTTGCGATATAAGTGATATAGATTCAACCGCAGGCGAAACAAATGAGGTAGATTCAAATCCATGCGAAACAAATGATATTTCTTCAAATACTTGCGAAACAAATGATATTTCTTCAAATACTTGCGAAACAAATGATTTAGCTTCAAATACTTGCGTTATAAATGATATAACATCAAATGCAGGCAAAACAAACGAGTTAGCTTCAGATCCATGCGGAACACAAGATTTATCTTCAAATCAATGCGAAGCACATGGTTTAGCTTCATATACTTGCGAAACAAGTGGTTTAGCTTCAGATACTTGTGATAAACATGATTTAGCTTCAACTGCATGCGAAACAAACGAGTTAGTTTAAAATCCAAGCGAAACACACGATTTAGCTTCAAATCAATGCGAAGTAGAAGGCTTAGCTTCAAATCGATGCCATAGGAATGATTAGCTTCAAATACCTGCGATAGAAGTGATATAGCTTCAAATGCAGGCGAAACAAACGAGTTAGCTTCAAGTCTATGCGAAACACATGATTTAGCTTCAAATTCAAGCGAAACACGTGGTTTAGCTTCATATTGTTGCGAAACAAATGGTTTAGATTCAGATACTTGTGATAAACACGATTTAGCTTCAAATGCAGGCGATGCAAACGAGTTAGTTTCAAATCCATGCGAAACACATGATTTAGCTTCAAATCCAAGCGAAACACATGGTTTAGCTTCATATTCTTGCGAAGCAAATGGTTCAGCTTCATATACTTGTGATAAACATGATTTAGCTTCAACCGCATGCGAAACAAACGAGTTAGCTTTAAAACCCCTGCGAGACAAATGATTTAGCTTCAAATCAATGCGAAGTAGAAGGCTTAGCTTCAAATCGATGCCATACGAACGATTTAGCTTCAAATACCTGCGATAGAAGTGATATAGCTTCAAATGCAGTCGAAACAAACGAGTTAGCTTCAAGTCTATGCGAAAGACATGATTTAGCTTCAAATTCATGCGAAACACGTGGTTTAGCTTCATATTCTTGCGAAACAAATGGTTTAGATACAGATACTTGTGATAAACATGACTTAGCTTCAAATGCAGGCGAAACAAACGAGTTAGTTTCAAATCCATGGGAAACACAAGATTTAACTTCAAATCCAAGCGAGACACATGGTTTAGCTTCATATTCTTGCGAAGCAAATGGTTTAGCTTCATATACTTGTGATAAACATTATTTAGCTTCAACCGCATGCGTAACAAACGAGTTAGCTCTAAAACCAAGCGAGACACATGATTTAGCTTCAAATCAATGCGAAGTAGGTGGCTTAGCTTCATATCCACGCGAAACAAATGACTTAGCTTCAAATACTTGCGAATATAAGTGATACTGCTTCAAATGCATGCGAAACAAACGAGTTAGCATCAAATCCATGCGAAACACATGATTTAGCTAAAAATCAATGCGAAGTAGAAGGCGTAGCCTCAAATCCATGCGGAACAAATGATTTAGCTTCAAATACTTGCGATATAAGTGATATAGATTCAACTGCAGGCGAAACATACGAGTTAGCTTCAAATCAAAGCGAAACACATGATTTAGTTTCATATCAATGCGAAGTAGAAGGCTTAGCTTCTAATCAATGCGAAACAAATGATTTAGCTTCACATACTAGCGATATAAATGATATAGCCTCAAATGCAGGCGAAACAAACGAGTTAGCTTCAAATCCAAGCGAAACACATGGTTTATTTTCAAATCAATGCGAAGTAGAAGGCTTATCCTCAAAGCCATGCGAAACAAATCGTTTAGCTTCAAATACTTGCGATATAATTGATATAGCTTCAAATGCAGGCGAAACAAACGAGTTAGCTTCAAGTCTATGCGAAACACATGATTTAGCTTCAAATTCATGCGAAACACGTGGTTTAGCTTCATATTGTTGCGAAACAAATGGTTTAGATTCAGATACTTGTGATAAACATGATTTAGCTTCAAATGCAGGCGAAGCAAACGAGTTAGTTTCAAATCCATGCGAAACACATGATTTAGCTTCAAATCCAAGCGAAACACATGGTTTAGCTTCATATTCTTGCGAAACAAATGGTTTAGCTTCATATACTTGTGATAAACATGATTTAGCTTCAACCGCATGCGAAACAAACGAGTTAGCTTTAAAACCAAGCGAAACACATGATTTAGCTTCAAATCAGTGCGAAGTAGAAGGCTTAGCTTCATATCCATGCGAATCAAATGACTTAGCTTCAAATACTTGCGATATATGTGATATAGCTTCAAATGCAGGCGAAACAAACGAGTTAGCTTCAAATCCAAGCGAAACACATGATTTACATTCAAATTAATGCGAATTAGAAGGCTTATCCTCAAAGCCATGCGACACAAACGATTCTGCTTCAAATACTTGCGATATGATTGATTTAGCTCCAAATGCAGGCGAAGCAAATGAGTTAGCTTCAAATCCAAGCGAAACACATGGTTTAGTTTCAAATCAATGCGAAGTAGAAGGCTTATCCTCAAAGCCATGCGACAGAAATCGTTTAGCTTCAAATACTTGCGATATAATTGATAAAGCTTCAAATGCTTCCGAAACAAACGAGTTAGCTTCAAATCCAAGCGAAACAGATGATTTAGTTTCAAATCAATGCGAAGTAGAAGGCTTAGCTTCAAATCCATGCGACACAAATGATTTAGCTTCAAATACTTGCGATAGAAGTGATGTAGCTTCAATGCAGGCGAAACAAACGAGTTAGCTTCAAATCTGTGCGAAACAAATGATTTAGTGTCAAATCAATGCGAAGTAGAAGCCATAGCTTCAACTCCATGCGAAACAAATGATCTAGCTTCACAGACTTGCGATATAAATGATATAGCTTCTAATAAGGGCGAAACAAACGAGTTAGCTTCAAATCTGTGCGAAACACATGATTTACCTTCAAATTAATTTAAAGTAGAAGGCTTATATTCAAAACCATGCGACACAAATGATTTAGCTTCAAATACTTGCGATATAATTGATATAGCTTCAAATGCAGGCGAAACAAACGAGTCAGCTTCAAGTCTATGCGAAACTCATGATTTAGCTTCAAATCCAAGCGAAACACATGGTTTAGCTTCATATTCTTGCGAAACATATGGTTGAGCTTCATATACTTGTGATAAACTTGATTTAGCTTCATCCGCATGCGAAACAAACGAGCTAGCTTTAAAACCACGCCAAACACATGATTTAGTATCAAATCAATGCGAAGTAGAAGCCTTAGCTTCAACTCCATGCGAAACAAATGATTTAGCTTCACAGACTTGCGATACAAATGATATAGCTTCAAATAAGGGCGGAGCAAACGAGTTAGCTTCAAATCTGTGCGAAATACATGATTTAGCTTCAAATACATGCGAAACACATGATTTAGTTTCAAATCAATGCGAAGTAGTAGACATAGCTTCATATCCATGCGAAACAAATGATTTAGCTTCACATACTAGCGATATAAATGATATAGCCTCAAATGCAGGCGAAACAAACGAGTTAGCTTCAAATCCAAGCGAAACACATGGTTTATTTTCAAATCAATGCGAAGTAGAAGGCTTATCCTCAAAGCCATGCGAAACAAATCGTTTAGCTTCAAATACTTGCGATATAATTGATATAGCTTCAAATGCAGGCGAAACAAACGAGTTAGCTTCAAATCCAAGCGAAACACATGATTTACCTTCAAATTAATGCGAAGTAGAAGGCTTATCCTCAAAGCCATGCGACACAAATGATTCAGATTCAAATACTTGCGATATAATTGATATAGCTTCAAATGCAGACGAAACAAACAAGTTACCTTCAAATCCAAGCGAAACACATGATTTAGCTTGAAATTAATGCAAAGTAGAAGGCTTATCTTCAAAGCCATGCGACACAAATGATTTAGCTTCAAATACTTGCGATATAATTGATATAGCTTCAAATGCAGGCGAAACAAACGAGTTAGCTTCAAATCTGTGCGAAACATATGACTTAGCTTCAAATTCATGCGAAACAGATGGTTTAGCTTCATATTCTTGCGAAACAAATAGTTTAGGTTCAGGTACTTGTGATGAACATGATTTAGCTTCAAATGCAGGCGAAACATCGAGTTAGTTTCACATCCATGCGAAACACATGATTTAGCTCCAAATCCATGCGAAACACATGATTTAGTTTCAAATCAATGCGAAGTAGTAGACATAGCTTCAAATCCAAGCGAAACACATGACTTACCTTCAAATTAATGCGAAGTAGAAGGCTTATCCTCAAAGCCATGCGACACAAATGATTCTGCTTCAAATACTTGCTATATGATTGATTTAGCTTCAAATGCATGCGAAACAAAAAACTTAGCTACTAATCCATGCGAAACACATGATTTAGTTCCAAATCAATGCGAAGTAGAAGGCTTAGCTACAAATCCAAGCGAACCACATGATTTACCTTCAAATTAATGCAAAGTGGAAGGCTTATCTTCAAAGCCATGCAACACAAATGATTTTGCTTCAAATACTTGCAATATAATTGATATAGCATCGAATGCAGGCGAAACAAACGAGTAAACTTCAAATCCAAGCGAAACAGATGATTTAGTTTCAAATCAATGCGAAGTAGAAGGCTTAGCTTCAAATCCATGCGACACAAATGATTTAGCTTCAAATACTTGCGATAGAAGTGATGTAGCTTCAATGCAGGCGAAACAAACGAGTTAGCTTCAAATCTGTGCGAAACAAATGATTTAGTGTCAAATCAATGCGAAGTAGAAGCCATAGCTTCAACTCCATGCGAAACAAATGATCTAGCTTCACAGACTTGCGATATAAATGATATAGCTTCTAATAAGGGCGAAACAAACGAGTTAGCTTCAAATCTGTGCGAAACACATGATTTACCTTCAAATTAATTTAAGGTAGAAGGCTTATATTCAAAACCATGCGACACAAATGATTTAGCTTCAAATACTTGCGATATAATTGATATAGCTTCAAATGCAGGCGAAACAAACGAGTCAGCTTCAAGTCTATGCGAAACTCATGATTTAGCTTCAAATCCAAGCGAAACACATGGTTTAGCTTCATATTCTTGCGAAACATATGGTTGAGCTTCATATACTTGTGATAAACTTGATTTAGCTTCATCCGCATGCGAAACAAACGAGCTAGCTTTAAAACCAAGCCAAACACATGATTTAGTATCAAATCAATGCGAAGTAGAAGCCTTAGCTTCAACTCCATGCGAAACAAATGATTTAGCTTCACAGACTTGCGATACAAATGATATAGCTTCAAATAAGGGCGGAGCAAACGAGTTAGCTTCAAATCTGTGCGAAATACATGATTTAGCTTCAAATACATGCGAAACACATGATTTAGTTTCAAATCAATGCGAAGTAGTAGACATAGCTTCATATCCATGCGAAACAAATGATTTAGCTTCACATACTAGCGATATAAATGATATAGCCTCAAATGCAGGCGAAACAAACGAGTTAGCTTCAAATCCAAGCGAAACACATGGTTTATTTTCAAATCAATGCGAAGTAGAAGGCTTATCCTCAAAGCCATGCGAAACAAATCGTTTAGCTTCAAATACTTGCGATATAATTGATATAGCTTCAAATGCAGGCGAAACAAACGAGTTAGCTTCAAATCCAAGCGAAACACATGATTTACCTTCAAATTAATGCGAAGTAGAAGGCTTATCCTCAAAGCCATGCGACACAAATGATTCAGATTCAAATACTTGCGATATAATTGATATAGCTTCAAATGCAGACGAAACAAACAAGTTACCTTCAAATCCAAGCGAAACACATGATTTAGCTTCAAATTAATGCAAAGTAGAAGGCTTATCTTCAAAGCCATGCGACACAAATGATTTAGCTTCAAATACTTGCGATATAATTGATATAGCTTCAAATGCAGGCGAAACAAACGAGTTAGCTTCAAATCTGTGCGAAACATAAGACTTAGCTTCAAATTCATGCGAAACAGATGGTTTAGCTTCATATTCTTGCGAAACAAATAGTTTAGGTTCAGGTACTTGTGATGAACATGATTTAGCTTCAAATGCAGGCGAAACATCGAGTTAGTTTCACATCCATGCGTAACACATGATTTAGCTCCAAATCCATGCGAAACACATGATTTAGTTTCAAATCAATGCGAAGTAATAGACATAGCTTCAAATCCAAGCGAAACACATGACTTACCTTCAAATTAATGCGAAGTAGAAGGCTTATCCTCAAAGCCATGCGACACAAATGATTCTGCTTCAAATACTTGCTATATGATTGATTTAGCTTCAAATGCATGCGAAACAAAAAACTTAGCTACTAATCCATGCGAAACACATGATTTAGTTCCAAATCAATGCGAAGTAGAAGGCTTAGCTACAAATCCAAGCGAACCACATGATTTACCTTCAAATTAATGCAAAGTGGAAGGCTTATCTTCAAAGCCATGCAACACAAATGATTTTGCTTCAAATACTTGCAATATAATTGATATAGCATCGAATGCAGGCGAAACAAACGAGTAAACTTCAAATCTGTGCGAAACACATGATTTAGCGTCAAATCAATGCGAAGTAGAAGGCTTAGCTTCAAAGCCATGCGACACAAATGATTTAGCTTTCAATACTTGCGATATAAATGATATAGCATCAAATGCAGGCGAAACAAACGAGTTAGCTTCAAATCTGTGCGAAACACATGATTTAGCATCAAATCAATGCGAAGTAGAAGGCTTAGCTTCAAATCCATGCGACGCAAATGTTTTAGCTTCAAATACTTGCGATAGAAGTGATTTAGCTTCAATGCAGGTGAAACAAACGAGTTAGCTTCAGAGCCATGCGACACAAATGATTTAGCTTCAAATACTTGCGATAGAAGTGATATGGCTTCAATGCAGGCGAAACAAACGAGTTAGCTTCAAAGCCATGCGACACAAATGATTTAGCTTCAAATACTTGCGATATAATTGATACAGCATCAAATGCAGGCGAAACAAACGAGTTAGCTTCAAATCTGTGCGAAACACATGACTTAGCTTCAAATTCATGCGAAACAGATGGTTTAGCTTCATATTCTTGCGAAACAAATAGTTTAGATTCAGGTACTTGTGATAAACATGATTTAGCTTCAAATGCAGGCGAAACATCGAGTTAGTTTCACATCCATGCGAAACACATGATTTAGCTCCAAATCCATGCGAAACACATGATTTAGTTTCAAATCAATGCGAAGTAGTAGACATAGCTTCAAATCCAAGCGAAACACATGACTTACCTTCAAATTAATGCGAAGTAGAAGGCTTATCCTCAAAGCCATGCGACACAAATGATTTTGCTTCAAATACTTGCAATATAATTGATATAGCATCGAATGCAGGCGAAACAAACGAGTTAGCTTCAAATCTGTGCGAAACACATGATTTAGCGTCAAATCAATGCGAAGTAGAAGGCTTAGCTTCAAAGCCATGCGACACAAATGATTTAGCTTTAAATACTTGCGATATAAATGATATAGCATCAAATGCAGGCGAAACAAACGAGTTAGCTTCAAATCTGTGCGAAACACATGATTTAGCTTCAAATCAATGCGAAGTAGAAGGCTTAGCTTCAAATCCATGCGACGCAAATGTTTTAGCTTCAAATACTTGCGATAGATGTGATTTAGCTTCAATGCAGGTGAAACAAACGAGTTAGCTTCAGAGCCATGCGACACAAATGATTTAGCTTCAAATACTTGCGATAGAAGTGATATGGCTTCAATGCAGGCGAAACAAACGAGTTAGCTTCAAAGCCATGCGACACAAATGATTTAGCTTCAAATACTTGCGATATAATTGATACAGCATCAAATGCAGGCGAAACAAACGAGTTAGCTTCAAATCCAAGCGAAACACATGATTTAGTGTCAAATCAATGCGAAGTAGAAGCCTTAGCTCCAACTCCATGCGAAACAAATGATTTAGCTTCACAGACTTGCGATATAAATGATATAGCTTCAAATAAGGGCGAAACAAACGAGTTAGTTTCAAATCCAAGCGAAACATATGGTTTAGCTTCATATTCTTGCGAAACAAATGGTTTAGCTTCATATACTTGCGATATAAATGATATAGCTTCAAATGCATGCGAAACAAACGAGTTAGCTTCAAATCCAAGCGAAACACATGATTTAGCTTGAAATTAATGCAAAGTAGAAGGCTTATCTTCAAAGCCATGCGACACAAATGATTTAGCTTCAAATACTTGCGATATAATTGATATAGCTTCAAATGCAGGCGAAACAAACGAGTTAGCTTCAAATCTGTGCGAAACACATGACTTAGCTTCAAATTCATGCGAAACAGATGGTTTAGCTTCATATACTTGCGATATAAATGATATAGCTTCATATCCATGCGAAACAAATGATTTAGCTTCACATACTTGCGATATAAATGATATAGCTTCAAATGCAGGCGAAACAAACGAGTTAGCTTCAAATCCAAGCGAAACACATGATTTACCTTCAAATTAATGCGAAGTAGAAGGCTTATCCTCAAAGCCATGCGAAACAAATGATTCAGATTCAAATACTTGCGATATAATTGATATAGCTTCAAATGCAGGCGAAACAAACGAGTTAGTTTCAAATCCAAGCGAAACATATGGTTTAGCTTCATATTCTTGCGAAACAAATGGTTTAGCTTCATATACTTGCGATATAAATGATATAGCTTCAAATGCATGCGAAACAAACGAGTTAGCTTCAAATCCAAGCGAAACACATGTTTTACCTTCAAATTAATGCGAAGTAGAAGGCTTATCCTCAAAGCCATGCGACACAAATGATTCAGATTCAAATACTTGCGATATAATTGATATAGCTTCAAATGCAGACGAAACAAACAAGTTACCTTCAAATCCAAGCGAAACACATGATTTAGCTTGAAATTAATGCAAAGTAGAAGGCTTATCTTCAAAGCCATGCGACACAAATGATTTAGCTTTAAATACTTGCGATATAATTGATATAGCATCGAATGCAGGCGAAACAAACGAGTTAGCTTCAAATCTGTGCGAAACACATGATTTAGCGTCAAATCAATGCGAAGTAGAAGGCTTAGCTTCAAAGCCATGCGACACAAATGATTTAGCTTTAAATACTTGCGATATAAATGATATAGCATCAAATGCAGGCGAAACAAACGAGTTAGCTTCAAATCTGTGCGAAACACATGATTTAGCTTCAAATCAATGCGAAGTAGATGGCTTAGCTTCAAATCCATGCGACGCAAATGTTTTAGCTTCAAATACTTGCGATAGAAGTGATTTAGCTTCAATGCAGGTGAAACAAACGAGTTAGCTTCAAAGCCATGCGACACAAATGATTTAGCTTCAAATACTTGCGATAGAATTGATATAGCTTCAATGCAGGCGAAACAAACGAGTTAGCTTCAAAGCCATGCGACACAAATGATTTAGCTTCAAATACTTGCGATATAATTGATACAGCATCAAATGCAGGCGAAACAAACGAGTTAGCTTCAAATCCAAGCGAAACACATGATTTAGTGTCAAATCAATGCGAAGTAGAAGCCTTAGCTCCAACTCCATGCGAAACAAATGATTTAGCTTCACAGACTTGCGATATAAATGATATAGCTTCAAATAAGGGCGAAACAAACGAGTTAGTTTCAAATCCAAGCGAAACATATGGTTTAGCTTCATATTCTTGCGAAACAAATGGTTTAGCTTCATATACTTGCGATATAAATGATATAGCTTCAAATGCATGCGAAACAAACGAGTTAGCTTCAAATCCAAGCGAAACACATGATTTAGCTTGAAATTAATGCAAAGTAGAAGGCTTATCTTCAAAGCCATGCGACACAAATGATTTAGCTTTAAATACTTGCGATATAATTGATATAGCATCGAATGCAGGCGAAACAAACGAGTTAGCTTCAAATCTGTGCGAAACACATGATTTAGCGTCAAATCAATGCGAAGTAGAAGGCTTAGCTTCAAAGCCATGCGACACAAATGATTTAGCTTTAAATACTTGCGATATAAATGATATAGCATCAAATGCAGGCGAAACAAACGAGTTAGCTTCAAATCTGTGCGAAACACATGATTTAGCTTCAAATCAATGCGAAGTAGATGGCTTAGCTTCAAATCCATGCGACGCAAATGTTTTAGCTTCAAATACTTGCGATAGAAGTGATTTAGCTTCAATGCAGGTGAAACAAACGAGTTAGCTTCAAAGCCATGCGACACAAATGATTTAGCTTCAAATACTTGCGATAGAATTGATATAGCTTCAATGCAGGCGAAACAAACGAGTTAGCTTCAAAGCCATGCGACACAAATGATTTAGCTTCAAATACTTGCGATATAATTGATACAGCATCAAATGCAGGCGAAACAAACGAGTTAGCTTCAAATCCAAGCGAAACACATGATTTAGTGTCAAATCAATGCGAAGTAGAAGCCTTAGCTCCAACTCCATGCGAAACAAATGATTTAGCTTCACAGACTTGCGATATAAATGATATAGCTTCAAATAAGGGCGAAACAAACGAGTTAGCTTCAAATCCAAGCGAAACACATGATTTACCTTCAAATTAATGCGAAGTAGAAGGCTTATCCTCAAAGCCATGCGACACAAATGATTTTGCTTCAAATACTTGCAATATAATTGATATAGCTTCAAATGCAGGCGAAAGAAACGAGTTAGCTTCAAGTCTATGCGAAACACATGATTTAGCTTCAAATTCATGCGAAACACGTGGTTTAGCTTCATATTGTTGCGAAACAAATGGTTTAGATTCAGATACTTGTGATAAACATGATTTAGCTTCAAATGCAGGCGAAGCAAACGAGTTAGTTTCAAATCCATGCGAAACACATGATTTAGCTTCAAATCCAAGCGAAACACATGGTTTAGCTTCATATTCTTGCGAAACAAATGGTTTAGCTTCATATACTTGTGATAAACATGATTTAGCTTCAACCGCATGCGAAACAAACGAGTTAGCTTTAAAACCAAGCGAAACACATGATTTAGCTTCAAATCAGTGCGAAGTAGAAGGCTTAGCTTCATATCCATGCGAATCAAATGACTTAGCTTCAAATACTTGCGATATATGTGATATAGCTTCAAATGCAGGCGAAACAAACGAGTTAGCTTCAAATCCAAGCGAAACACATGATTTACATTCAAATTAATGCGAATTAGAAGGCTTATCCTCAAAGCCATGCGACACAAACGATTCTGCTTCAAATACTTGCGATATGATTGATTTAGCTTCAAATGCAGGCGAAGCAAATGAGTTAGCTTCAAATCCAAGCGAAACACATGGTTTAGTTTCAAATCAATGCGAAGTAGAAGGCTTATCCTCAAAGCCATGCGACAGAAATCGTTTAGCTTCAAATACTTGCGATATAATTGATAAAGCTTCAAATGCTTCCGAAACAAACGAGTTAGCTTCAAATCCAAGCGAAACAGATGATTTAGTTTCAAATCAATGCGAAGTAGAAGGCTTAGCTTCAAATCCATGCGACACAAATGATTTAGCTTCAAATACTTGCGATAGAAGTGATGTAGCTTCAATACAGGCGAAACAAACGAGTTAGCTTCAAATCTGTGCGAAACAAATGATTTAGTGTCAAATCAATGCGAAGTAGAAGCCATAGCTTCAACTCCATGCGAAACAAATGATCTAGCTTCACAGACTTGCGATATAAATGATATAGCTTCTAATAAGGGCGAAACAAACGAGTTAGCTTCAAATCTGTGCGAAACACATGATTTACCTTCAAATTAATTTAAAGTAGAAGGCTTATATTCAAAACCATGCGACACAAATGATTTAGCTTCAAATACTTGCGATATAATTGATATAGCTTCAAATGCAGGAGAAACAAACGAGTCAGCTTCAAGTCTATGCGAAACTCATGATTTAGCTTCAAATCCAAGCGAAACACATGGTTTAGCTTCATATTCTTGCGAAACATATGGTTGAGCTTCATATACTTGTGATAAACTTGATTTAGCTTCATCCGCATGCGAAACAAACGAGCTAGCTTTAAAACCAAGCCAAACACATGATTTAGTATCAAATCAATGCGAAGTAGAAGCCTTAGCTTCAACTCCATGCGAAACAAATGATTTAGCTTCACAGACTTGCGATACAAATGATATAGCTTCAAATAAGGGCGGAGCAAACGAGTTAGCTTCAAATCTGTGCGAAATACATGATTTAGCTTCAAATACATGCGAAACACATGATTTAGTTTCAAATCAATGCGAAGTAGTAGACATAGCTTCATATCCATGCGAAACAAATGATTTAGCTTCACATACTAGCGATATAAATGATATAGCCTCAAATGCAGGCGAAACAAACGAGTTAGCTTCAAATCCAAGCGAAACACATGGTTTATTTTCAAATCAATGCGAAGTAGAAGGCTTATCCTCAAAGCCATGCGAAACAAATCGTTTAGCTTCAAATACTTGCGATATAATTGATATAGCTTCAAATGCAGGCGAAACAAACGAGTTAGCTTCAAATCCAAGCGAAACACATGATTTACCTTCAAATTAATGCGAAGTAGAAGGCTTATCCTCAAAGCCATGCGACACAAATGATTCAGATTCAAATACTTGCGATATAATTGATATAGCTTCAAATGCAGACGAAACAAACAAGTTACCTTCAAATCCAAGCGAAACACATGATTTAGCTTGAAATTAATGCAAAGTAGAAGGCTTATCTTCAAAGCCATGCGACACAAATGATTTAGCTTCAAATACTTGCGATATAATTGATATAGCTTCAAATGCAGGCGAAACAAACGAGTTAGCTTCAAATCTGTGCGAAACATATGACTTAGCTTCAAATTCATGCGAAACAGATGGTTTAGCTTCATATTCTTGCGAAACAAATAGTTTAGGTTCAGGTACTTGTGATGAACATGATTTAGCTTCAAATGCAGGCGAAACATCGAGTTAGTTTCACATCCATGCGAAACACATGATTTAGCTCCAAATCCATGCGAAACACATGATTTAGTTTCAAATCAATGCGAAGTAGTAGACATAGCTTCAAATCCAAGCGAAACACATGACTTACCTTCAAATTAATGCGAAGTAGAAGGCTTATCCTCAAAGCCATGCGACACAAATGATTCTGCTTCAAATACTTGCTATATGATTGATTTAGCTTCAAATGCATGCGAAACAAAAAACTTAGCTACTAATCCATTCGACACACATGATTTAGTTCCGAATCAATGCGAAGTAGAAGGCTTAGCTACAAATCCAAGCGAAACACATGATTTACCTTCAAATTAATGCAAAGTGGAAGGCTTATCTTCAAAGCCATGCAACACAAATGAGTTTGCTTCAAATACTTGCAATATAATTGATATAGCTTCAAATGGAGGCGAAACAAACGAGTTAGCTTCAAATCTGTGCGAAACAAACAACTTAGCTACAAATCCATGCGAAACACATGATTTAGTTCCAAATCAATGCGAAGTAGAAGGCTTAGCTTCATATCCAAGCGAAACACATGATTTACCTTCAAATTAATGCAAAGTGGAAGGCTTATCTTCAGAGCCATGCAACACAAATGATTTTGCTTCAAATACTTGAGATATAATTGATACAGCATCAAATGCAGGCGAAACAAACGAGTTAGCTTCAAATCCAAGCGAAACACATGATTTAGTGTCAAATCAATGCGAAGTAGAAGCCTTAGCTCCAACTCCATGCGAAACAAATGATTTAGCTTCACAGACTTGCGATATAAATGATATAGCTTCAAATGCAGGCGAAACAAACGAGTTAGCTTCAAATCCAAGCGAAACACATGATTTACCTTCAAATTAATGCGAAGTAGAAGGCTTATCCTCAAAGCCATGCGACACAAATGATTTTGCTTCAAATACTTGCAATATAATTGATATAGCTTCAAATGCAGGCGAAAGAAACGAGTTAGCTTCAAATCTGTGCGAAACACATGATTTACCTTCAAATTAATTTAAAGTAGAAGGCTTATATTCAAAACCATGCGACACAAATGATTTAGCTTCAAATACTTGCGATATAATTGATATAGCTTCAAATGCAGGCGAAACAAACGAGTCAGCTTCAAGTCTATGCGAAACTCATGATTTAGCTTCAAATCCAAGCGAAACACATGGTTTAGCTTCATATTCTTGCGAAACATATGGTTGAGCTTCATATACTTGTGATAAACTTGATTTAGCTTCATCCGCATGCGAAACAAACGAGCTAGCTTTAAAACCAAGCCAAACACATGATTTAGTATCAAATCAATGCGAAGTAGAAGCCTTAGCTTCAACTCCATGCGAAACAAATGATTTAGCTTCACAGACTTGCGATACAAATGATATAGCTTCAAATAAGGGCGGAGCAAACGAGTTAGCTTCAAATCTGTGCGAAATACATGATTTAGCTTCAAATACATGCGAAACACATGATTTAGTTTCAAATCAATGCGAAGTAGTAGACATAGCTTCATATCCATGCGAAACAAATGATTTAGCTTCACATACTAGCGATATAAATGATATAGCCTCAAATGCAGGCGAAACAAACGAGTTAGCTTCAAATCCAAGCGAAACACATGGTTTATTTTCAAATCAATGCGAAGTAGAAGGCTTATCCTCAAAGCCATGCGAAACAAATCGTTTAGCTTCAAATACTTGCGATATAATTGATATAGCTTCAAATGCAGGCGAAACAAACGAGTTAGCTTCAAATCCAAGCGAAACACATGATTTACCTTCAAATTAATGCGAAGTAGAAGGCTTATCCTCAAAGCCATGCGACACAAATGATTCAGATTCAAATACTTGCGATATAATTGATATAGCTTCAAATGCAGACGAAACAAACAAGTTACCTTCAAATCCAAGCGAAACACATGATTTAGCTTGAAATTAATGCAAAGTAGAAGGCTTATCTTCAAAGCCATGCGACACAAATGATTTAGCTTCAAATACTTGCGATATAATTGATATAGCTTCAAATGCAGGCGAAACAAACGAGTTAGCTTCAAATCTGTGCGAAACATATGACTTAGCTTCAAATTCATGCGAAACAGATGGTTTAGCTTCATATTCTTGCGAAACAAATAGTTTAGGTTCAGGTACTTGTGATGAACATGATTTAGCTTCAAATGCAGGCGAAACATCGAGTTAGTTTCACATCCATGCGAAACACATGATTTAGCTCCAAATCCATGCGAAACACATGATTTAGTTTCAAATCAATGCGAAGTAGTAGACATAGCTTCAAATCCAAGCGAAACACATGACTTACCTTCAAATTAATGCGAAGTAGAAGGCTTATCCTCAAAGCCATGCGACACAAATGATTCTGCTTCAAATACTTGCTATATGATTGATTTAGCTTCAAATGCATGCGAAACAAAAAACTTAGCTACTAATCCATTCGACACACATGATTTAGTTCCGAATCAATGCGAAGTAGAAGGCTTAGCTACAAATCCAAGCGAAACACATGATTTACCTTCAAATTAATGCAAAGTGGAAGGCTTATCTTCAAAGCCATGCAACACAAATGAGTTTGCTTCAAATACTTGCAATATAATTGATATAGCTTCAAATGGAGGCGAAACAAACGAGTTAGCTTCAAATCTGTGCGAAACAAACAACTTAGCTACAAATCCATGCGAAACACATGATTTAGTTCCAAATCAATGCGAAGTAGAAGGCTTAGCTTCATATCCAAGCGAAACACATGATTTACCTTCAAATTAATGCAAAGTGGAAGGCTTATCTTCAGAGCCATGCAACACAAATGATTTTGCTTCAAATACTTGAGATATAATTGATACAGCATCAAATGCAGGCGAAACAAACGAGTTAGCTTCAAATCCAAGCGAAACACATGATTTAGTGTCAAATCAATGCGAAGTAGAAGCCTTAGCTCCAACTCCATGCGAAACAAATGATTTAGCTTCACAGACTTGCGATATAAATGATATAGCTTCAAATGCAGGCGAAACAAACGAGTTAGCTTCAAATCCAAGCGAAACACATGATTTACCTTCAAATTAATGCGAAGTAGAAGGCTTATCCGCAAAGCCATGCGACACAAATGATTTTGCTTCAAATACTTGCAATATAATTGATATAGCTTCAAATGCAGGCGAAAGAAACGAGTTAGCTTCAAATCTGTGCGAAACACATGATTTACCTTCAAATTAATTTAAAGTAGAAGGCTTATATTCAAAACCATGCGACACAAATGATTTAGCTTCAAATACTTGCGATATAATTGATATAGCTTCAAATGCAGGCGAAACAAACGAGTCAGCTTCAAGTCTATGCGAAACTCATGATTTAGCTTCAAATCCAAGCGAAACACATGGTTTAGCTTCATATTCTTGCGAAACATATGGTTGAGCTTCATATACTTGTGATAAACTTGATTTAGCTTCATCCGCATGCGAAACAAACGAGCTAGCTTTAAAACCAAGCCAAACACATGATTTAGTATCAAATCAATGCGAAGTAGAAGCCTTAGCTTCAACTCCATGCGAAACAAATGATTTAGCTTCACAGACTTGCGATACAAATGATATAGCTTCAAATAAGGGCGGAGCAAACGAGTTAGCTTCAAATCTGTGCGAAATACATGATTTAGCTTCAAATACATGCGAAACACATGATTTAGTTTCAAATCAATGCGAAGTAGTAGACATAGCTTCATATCCATGCGAAACAAATGATTTAGCTTCACATACTAGCGATATAAATGATATAGCCTCAAATGCAGGCGAAACAAACGAGTTAGCTTCAAATCCAAGCGAAACACATGGTTTATTTTCAAATCAATGCGAAGTAGAAGGCTTATCCTCAAAGCCATGCGAAACAAATCGTTTAGCTTCAAATACTTGCGATATAATTGATATAGCTTCAAATGCAGGCGAAACAAACGAGTTAGCTTCAAATCCAAGCGAAACACATGATTTACCTTCAAATTAATGCGAAGTAGAAGGCTTATCCTCAAAGCCATGCGACACAAATGATTCAGATTCAAATACTTGCGATATAATTGATATAGCTTCAAATGCAGACGAAACAAACAAGTTACCTTCAAATCCAAGCGAAACACATGATTTAGCTTGAAATTAATGCAAAGTAGAAGGCTTATCTTCAAAGCCATGCGACACAAATGATTTACCTTCAAATACTTGCGATATAATTGATATAGCTTCAAATGCAGGCGAAACAAACGAGTTAGCTTCAAATCTGTGCGAAACATATGACTTAGCTTCAAATTCATGCGAAACAGATGGTTTAGCTTCATATTCTTGCGAAACAAATAGTTTAGGTTCAGGTACTTGTGATGAACATGATTTAGCTTCAAATGCAGGCGAAACATCGAGTTAGTTTCACATCCATGCGAAACACATGATTTAGCTCCAAATCCATGCGAAACACATGATTTAGTTTCAAATCAATGCGAAGTAGTAGACATAGCTTCAAATCCAAGCGAAACACATGACTTACCTTCAAATTAATGCGAAGTAGAAGGCTTATCCTCAAAGCCATGCGACACAAATGATTCTGCTTCAAATACTTGCTATATGATTGATTTAGCTTCAAATGCATGCGAAACAAAAAACTTAGCTACTAATCCATGCGAAACACATGATTTAGTTCCAAATCAATGCGAAGTAGAAGGCTTAGCTACAAATCCAAGCGAACCACATGATTTACCTTCAAATTAATGCAAAGTGGAAGGCTTATCTTCAAAGCCATGCAACACAAATGATTTTGCTTCAAATACTTGCAATATAATTGATATAGCATCGAATGCAGGCGAAACAAACGAGTAAACTTCAAATCCAAGCGAAACACATGATTTAGTTTCAAATCAATGCGAAGTAGAAGGCTTAGCTTCAAATCCATGCGACACAAATGATTTAGCTTCAAATACTTGCGATAGAAGTGATGTAGCTTCAATGCAGGCGAAACAAACGAGTTAGCTTCAAATCTGTGCGAAACAAATGATTTAGTGTCAAATCAATGCGAAGTAGAAGCCATAGCTTCAACTCCATGCGAAACAAATGATCTAGCTTCACAGACTTGCGATATAAATGATATAGCTTCTAATAAGGGCGAAACAAACGAGTTAGCTTCAAATCTGTGCGAAACACATGATTTACCTTCAAATTAATTTAAAGTAGAAGGCTTATATTCAAAACCATGCGACACAAATGATTTAGCTTCAAATACTTGCGATATAATTGATATAGCTTCAAATGCAGGCGAAACAAACGAGTCAGCTTCAAGTCTATGCGAAACTCATGATTTAGCTTCAAATCCAAGCGAAACACATGGTTTAGCTTCATATTCTTGCGAAACATATGGTTGAGCTTCATATACTTGTGATAAACTTGATTTAGCTTCATCCGCATGCGAAACAAACGAGCTAGCTTTAAAACCAAGCCAAACACATGATTTAGTATCAAATCAATGCGAAGTAGAAGCCTTAGCTTCAACTCCATGCGAAACAAATGATTTAGCTTCACAGACTTGCGATACAAATGATATAGCTTCAAATAAGGGCGGAGCAAACGAGTTAGCTTCAAATCTGTGCGAAATACATGATTTAGCTTCAAACACATGCGAAACACATGATTTAGTTTCAAAAATCAATGCGAAGTAGTAGACATAGCTTCATATCCATGCGAAACAAATGATTTAGCTTCACATACTAGCGATATAAATGATATAGCCTCAAATGCAGGCGAAACAAACGAGTTAGCTTCAAATCCAAGCGAAACACATGGTTTATTTTCAAATCAATGCGAAGTAGAAGGCTTATCCTCAAAGCCATGCGAAACAAATCGTTTAGCTTCAAATACTTGCGATATAATTGATATAGCTTCAAATGCAGGCGAAACAAACGAGTTAGCTTCAAATCCAAGCGAAACACATGATTTACCTTCAAATTAATGCGAAGTAGAAGGCTTATCCTCAAAGCCATGCGACACAAATGATTCAGATTCAAATACTTGCGATATAATTGATATAGCTTCAAATGCAGACGAAACAAACAAGTTACCTTCAAATCCAAGCGAAACACATGATTTAGCTTGAAATTAATGCAAAGTAGAAGGCTTATCTTCAAAGCCATGCGACACAAATGATTTAGCTTCAAATACTTGCGATATAATTGATATAGCTTCAAATGCAGGCGAAACAACGAGTTAGCTTCAAATCTGTGCGAAACATATGACTTAGCTTCAAATTCATGCGAAACAGATGGTTTAGCTTCATATTCTTGCGAAACAAATAGTTTAGGTTCAGGTACTTGTGATGAACATGATTTAGCTTCAAATGCAGGCGAAACATCGAGTTAGTTTCACATCCATGCGAAACACATGATTTAGCTCCAAATCCATGCGAAACACATGATTTAGTTTCAAATCAATGCGAAGTAGTAGACATAGCTTCAAATCCAAGCGAAACACATGACTTACCTTCAAATTAATGCGAAGTAGAAGGCTTATCCTCAAAGCCATGCGACACAATGATTCTGCTTCAAATACTTGCTATATGATTGATTTAGCTTCAAATGCATGCGAAACAAAAAACTTAGCTACTAATCCATGCGAAACACATGATTTAGTTCCAAATCAATGCGAAGTAGAAGGCTTAGCTACAAATCCAAGCGAACCACATGATTTACCTTCAAATTAATGCAAAGTGGAAGGCTTATCTTCAAAGCCATGCAACACAAATGATTTTGCTTCAAATACTTGCAATATAATTGATATAGCATCGAATGCAGGCGAAACAAACGAGTAAACTTCAAATCCAAGCGAAACACATGATTTAGTTTCAAATCAATGCGAAGTAGAAGGCTTAGCTTCAAATCCATGCGACACAAATGATTTAGCTTCAAATACTTGCGATAGAAGTGATGTAGCTTCAATGCAGGCGAAACAAACGAGTTAGCTTCAAATCTGTGCGAAACAAATGATTTAGTGTCAAATCAATGCGAAGTAGAAGCCATAGCTTCAACTCCATGCGAAACAAATGATCTAGCTTCACAGACTTGCGATATAAATGATATAGCTTCTAATAAGGGCGAAACAAACGAGTTAGCTTCAAATCTGTGCGAAACACATGATTTACCTTCAAATTAATTTAAAGTAGAAGGCTTATATTCAAAACCATGCGACACAAATGATTTAGCTTCAAATACTTGCGATATAATTGATATAGCTTCAAATGCAGGCGAAACAAACGAGTCAGCTTCAAGTCTATGCGAAACTCATGATTTAGCTTCAAATCCAAGCGAAACACATGGTTTAGCTTCATATTCTTGCGAAACATATGGTTGAGCTTCATATACTTGTGATAAACTTGATTTAGCTTCATCCGCATGCGAAACAAACGAGCTAGCTTTAAAACCAAGCCAAACACATGATTTAGTATCAAATCAATGCGAAGTAGAAGCCTTAGCTTCAACTCCATGCGAAACAAATGATTTAGCTTCACAGACTTGCGATACAAATGATATAGCTTCAAATAAGGGCGGAGCAAACGAGTTAGCTTCAAATCTGTGCGAAATACATGATTTAGCTTCAAACACATGCGAAACACATGATTTAGTTTCAAATCAATGCGAAGTAGTAGACATAGCTTCATATCCATGCGAAACAAATGATTTAGCTTCACATACTAGCGATATAAATGATATAGCCTCAAATGCAGGCGAAACAAACGAGTTAGCTTCAAATCCAAGCGAAACACATGGTTTATTTTCAAATCAATGCGAAGTAGAAGGCTTATCCTCAAAGCCATGCGAAACAAATCGTTTAGCTTCAAATACTTGCGATATAATTGATATAGCTTCAAATGCAGGCGAAACAAACGAGTTAGCTTCAAATCCAAGCGAAACACATGATTTACCTTCAAATTAATGCGAAGTAGAAGGCTTATCCTCAAAGCCATGCGACACAAATGATTCAGATTCAAATACTTGCGATATAATTGATATAGCTTCAAATGCAGACGAAACAAACAAGTTACCTTCAAATCCAAGCGAAACACATGATTTAGCTTGAAATTAATGCAAAGTAGAAGGCTTATCTTCAAGCCATGCGACACAAATGATTTAGCTTCAAATACTTGCGATATAATTGATATAGCTTCAAATGCAGGCGAAACAAACGAGTTAGCTTCAAATCTGTGCGAAACATATGACTTAGCTTCAAATTCATGCGAAACAGATGGTTTAGCTTCATATTCTTGCGAAACAAATAGTTTAGGTTCAGGTACTTGTGATGAACATGATTTAGCTTCAAATGCAGGCGAAACATCGAGTTAGTTTCACATCCATGCGAAACACATGATTTAGCTCCAAATCCATGCGAAACACATGATTTAGTTTCAAATCAATGCGAAGTAGTAGACATAGCTTCAAATCCAAGCGAAACACATGACTTACCTTCAAATTAATGCGAAGTAGAAGGCTTATCCTCAAAGCCATGCGACACAAATGATTCTGCTTCAAATACTTGCTATATGATTGATTTAGCTTCAAATGCATGCGAAACAAAAAACTTAGCTACTAATCCATGCGAAACACATGATTTAGTTCCAAATCAATGCGAAGTAGAAGGCTTAGCTACAAATCCAAGCGAACCACATGATTTACCTTCAAATTAATGCAAAGTGGAAGGCTTATCTTCAAAGCCATGCAACACAAATGATTTTGCTTCAAATACTTGCAATATAATTGATATAGCATCGAATGCAGGCGAAACAAACGAGTAAACTTCAAATCCAAGCGAAACAGATGATTTAGTTTCAAATCAATGCAAGTAGAAGGCTTAGCTTCAAATCCATGCGACACAAATGATTTAGCTTCAAATACTTGCGATAGAAGTGATGTAGCTTCAATGCAGGCGAAACAAACGAGTTAGCTTCAAATCTGTGCGAAACAAATGATTTAGTGTCAAATCAATGCGAAGTAGAAGCCATAGCTTCAACTCCATGCGAAACAAATGATCTAGCTTCACAGACTTGCGATATAAATGATATAGCTTCTAATAAGGGCGAAACAAACGAGTTAGCTTCAAATCTGTGCGAAACACATGATTTACCTTCAAATTAATTTAAAGTAGAAGGCTTATATTCAAAACCATGCGACACAAATGATTTAGCTTCAAATACTTGCGATATAATTGATATAGCTTCAAATGCAGGCGAAACAAACGAGTCAGCTTCAAGTCTATGCGAAACTCATGATTTAGCTTCAAATCCAAGCGAAACACATGGTTTAGCTTCATATTCTTGCGAAACATATGGTTGAGCTTCATATACTTGTGATAAACTTGATTTAGCTTCATCCGCATGCGAAACAAACGAGCTAGCTTTAAAACCAAGCCAAACACATGATTTAGTATCAAATCAATGCGAAGTAGAAGCCTTAGCTTCAACTCCATGCGAAAACAAATGATTTAGCTTCACAGACTTGCGATACAAATGATATAGCTTCAAATAAGGGCGGAGCAAACGAGTTAGCTTCAAATCTGTGCGAAATACATGATTTAGCTTCAAATACATGCGAAACACATGATTTAGTTTCAAATCAATGCGAAGTAGTAGACATAGCTTCATATCCATGCGAAACAAATGATTTAGCTTCACATACTAGCGATATAATTGATATAGCTTCAAATCCAGGCGAAACAAACGAGTTAGCTTCAAATCTGTGCGAAACATATGACTTAGCTTCAAATTCATGCGAAACAGATGGTTTAGCTTCATATTCTTGCGAAACAAATAGTTTAGGTTCAGGTACTTGTGATGAACATGATTTAGCTTCAAATGCAGGCGAAACATCGAGTTAGTTTCACATCCATGCGAAACACATGATTTAGCTCCAAATCCATGCGAAACACATGATTTAGTTTCAAATCAATGCGAAGTAATAGACATAGCTTCAAATCCAAGCGAAACACATGACTTACCTTCAAATTAATGCGAAGTAGAAGGCTTATCCTCAAAGCCATGCGACACAAATGATTCTGCTTCAAATACTTGCTATATGATTGATTTAGCTTCAAATGCATGCGAAACAAAAAACTTAGCTACTAATCCATGCGAAACACATGATTTAGTTCCAAATCAATGCGAAGTAGAAGGCTTAGCCTCAAATCCAAGCGAAACACATGATTTACCTTCAAATTAATGCAAAGTGGAAGGCTTATCTTCAAAGCCATGCAACACAAATGATTTTGCTTCAAATACTTGCAATATAATTGATATAGCATCGAATGCAGGCGAAACAAACGAGTAAACTTCAAATCTGTGCGAAACACATGATTTAGCGTCAAATCAATGCGAAGTAGAAGGCTTAGCTTCAAAGCCATGCGACACAAATGATTTAGCTTTCAATACTTGCGATATAAATGATATAGCATCAAATGCAGGCGAAACAAACGAGTTAGCTTCAAATCTGTGCGAAACACATGATTTAGCTTCAAATCAATGCGAAGTAGAAGGCTTAGCTTCAAATCCATGCGACGCAAATGTTTTAGCTTCAAATACTTGCGATAGAAGTGATTTAGCTTCAATGCAGGTGAAACAAACGAGTTAGCTTCAAAGCCATGCGACACAAATGATTTAGCTTCAAATACTTGCGATAGAAGTGATATAGCTTCAATGCAGGCGAAACAAACGAGTTAGCTTCAAAGCCATGCGACACAAATGATTTAGCTTCAAATACTTGCGATATAATTGATACAGCATCAAATGCAGGCGAAACAAACGAGTTAGCTTCAAATCTGTGCGAAACACATGACTTAGCTTCAAATTCATGCGAAACAGATGGTTTAGCTTCATATTCTTGCGAAACAAATAGTTTAGATTCAGGTACTTGTGATAAACATGATTTAGCTTCAAATGCAGGCGAAACATCGAGTTAGTTTCACATCCATGCGAAACACATGATTTAGCTCCAAATCCATGCGAAACACATGATTTAGTTTCAAATCAATGCGAAGTAGTAGACATAGCTTCAAATCCAAGCGAAACACATGACTTACCTTCAAATTAATGCGAAGTAGAAGGCTTATCCTCAAAGCCATGCGACACAAATGATTCTGCTTCAAATACTTGCTATATGATTGATTTAGCTTCAAATGCATGCGAAACAAACAACTTAGCTACAAATCCATGCGAAACACATGATTTAGTTCCAAATCAATGCGAAGTAGAAGGCTTAGCCTCAAATCCAAGCGAAACACACGATTTACCTTCAAATTAATGCAAAGTGGAAGGCTTATCTTCAAAGCCATGCAACACAAATGATTTTGCTTCAAATACTTGCAATATAATTGATATAGCATCGAATGCAGGCGAAACAAACGAGTTAGCTTCAAATCTGTGCGAAACACATGACTTACCTTCAAATTAATGCGAAGTAGAAGGCTTATCCTCAAAGCCATGCGACACAAATGATTCTGCTTCAAATACTTGCTATATGATTGATTTAGCTTCAAATGCATGCGAAACAAAAAACTTAGCTACTAATCCATGCGAAACACATGATTTAGTTCCAAATCAATGCGAAGTAGAAGGCTTAGCTACAAATCCAAGCGAAACACATGATTTACCTTCAAATTAATGCAAAGTGGAAGGCTTATCTTCAAAGCCATGCAACACAAATGATTTTGCTTCAAATACTTGCAATATAATTGATATAGCATCGTATGCATTCGAAACAAACGAGTAAACTTCAAATCTGTGCGAAACACATGATTTAGCGTCAAATCAATGCGAAGTAGAAGGCTTAGCTTCAAAGCCATGCGACACAAATGATTTAGCTTTAAATACTTGCGATATAAATGATATAGCATCAAATGCAGGCGAAACAAACGAGTTAGCTTCAAATCTGTGCGAAACACATGATTTAGCTTCAAATCAATGCGAAGTAGAAGGCTAAGCTTAAAATCCATGCGACGCAAATGTTTTAGCTTCAAATACTTGCGATAGAAGTGATTTAGCTTCAATGCAGGTGAAACAAACGAGTTAGCTTCAAAGCCATGCGACACAAATGATTTAGCTTCAAATACTTGCGATAGAAGTGATATAGCTTCAATGCAGGCGAAACAAACGAGTTAGCTTCAAAGCCATGCGACACAAATGATTTAGCTTCAAATACTTGCGATATAATTGATACAGCATCAAATGCAGGCGAAACAAACGAGTTAGCTTCAAATCTGTGCGAAACACATGACTTAGCTTCAAATTCATGCGAAACAGATGGTTTAGCTTCATATTCTTGCGAAACAAATAGTTTAGATTCAGGTACTTGTGATAAACATGATTTAGCTTCAAATGCAGGCGAAACATCGAGTTAGTTTCACATCCATGCGAAACACATGATTTAGCTCCAAATCCATGCGAAACACATGATTTAGTTTCAAATCAATGCGAAGTAGTAGACATAGCTTCAAATCCAAGCGAAACACATGACTTACCTTCAAATTAATGCGAAGTAGAAGGCTTATCCTCAAAGCCATGCGACACAAATGATTCTGCTTCAAATACTTGCTATATGATTGATTTAGCTTCAAATGCATACGAAACAAACAACTTAGCTACAAATCCATGCGAAACACATGATTTAGTTCCAAATCAATGCGAAGTAGAAGGCTTAGCCTCAAATCCAAGCGAAACACATGATTTACCTTCAAATTAATGCAAAGTGGAAGGCTTATCTTCAAAGCCATGCAACACAAATGATTTTGCTTCAAATACTTGCAATATAATTGATATAGAATCGAATGCAGGCGAAACAAACGAGTTAGCTTCAAATCTGTGCGAAACACGTGATTTAGCGTCAAATCAATGCGAAGTAGAAGGCTTAGCTTCAAAGCCATGCGACACAAATGATTTAGCTTTAAATACTTGCGATATAAATGATATGGCATCAAATGCAGGCGAAACAAACGAGTAAACTTCAAATCCAAGCGAAACACATGATTTAGTTTCAAATCAATGCGAAGTAGAAGGCTTAGCTTCAAATCCATGCGACACAAATGATTTAGCTTCAAATACTTGCGATAGAAGTGATGTAGCTTCAATGCAGGCGAAACAAACGAGTTAGCTTCAAATCTGTGCGAAACAAATGATTTAGTGTCAAATCAATGCGAAGTAGAAGCCATAGCTTCAACTCCATGCGAAACAAATGATCTAGCTTCACAGACTTGCGATATAAATGATATAGCTTCTAATAAGGGCGAAACAAACGAGTTAGCTTCAAATCTGTGCGAAACACATGATTTACCTTCAAATTAATTTAAAGTAGAAGGCTTATATTCAAAACCATGCGACACAAATGATTTAGCTTCAAATACTTGCGATATAATTGATATAGCTTCAAATGCAGGCGAAACAAACGAGTCAGCTTCAAGTCTATGCGAAACTCATGATTTAGCTTCAAATCCAAGCGAAACACATGGTTTAGCTTCATATTCTTGCGAAACATATGGTTGAGCTTCATATACTTGTGATAAACTTGATTTAGCTTCATCCGCATGCGAAACAAACGAGCTAGCTTTAAAACCAAGCCAAACACATGATTTAGTATCAAATCAATGCGAAGTAGAAGCCTTAGCTTCAACTCCATGCGAAACAAATGATTTAGCTTCACAGACTTGCGATACAAATGATATAGCTTCAAATAAGGGCGGAGCAAACGAGTTAGCTTCAAATCTGTGCGAAATACATGATTTAGCTTCAAATACATGCGAAACACATGATTTAGTTTCAAATCAATGCGAAGTAGTAGACATAGCTTCATATCCATGCGAAACAAATGATTTAGCTTCACATACTAGCGATATAAATGATATAGCCTCAAATGCAGGCGAAACAAACGAGTTAGCTTCAAATCCAAGCGAAACACATGGTTTATTTTCAAATCAATGCGAAGTAGAAGGCTTATCCTCAAAGCCATGCGAAACAAATCGTTTAGCTTCAAATACTTGCGATATAATTGATATAGCTTCAAATGCAGGCGAAACAAACGAGTTAGCTTCAAATCCAAGCGAAACACATGATTTACCTTCAAATTAATGCGAAGTAGAAGGCTTATCCTCAAAGCCATGCGACACAAATGATTCAGATTCAAATACTTGCGATATAATTGATATAGCTTCAAATGCAGACGAAACAAACAAGTTACCTTCAAATCCAAGCGAAACACATGATTTAGCTTGAAATTAATGCAAAGTAGAAGGCTTATCTTCAAAGCCATGCGACACAAATGATTTAGCTTCAAATACTTGCGATATAATTGATATAGCTTCAAATGCAGGCGAAACAAACGAGTTAGCTTCAAATCTGTGCGAAACATATGACTTAGCTTCAAATTCATGCGAAACAGATGGTTTAGCTTCATATTCTTGCGAAACAAATAGTTTAGGTTCAGGTACTTGTGATGAACATGATTTAGCTTCAAATGCAGGCGAAACATCGAGTTAGTTTCACATCCATGCGAAACACATGATTTAGCTCCAAATCCATGCGAAACACATGATTTAGTTTCAAATCAATGCGAAGTAGTAGACATAGCTTCAAATCCAAGCGAAACACATGACTTACCTTCAAATTAATGCGAAGTAGAAGGCTTATCCTCAAAGCCATGCGACACAAATGATTCTGCTTCAAATACTTGCTATATGATTGATTTAGCTTCAAATGCATGCGAAACAAAAAACTTAGCTACTAATCCATGCGAAACACATGATTTAGTTCCAAATCAATGCGAAGTAGAAGGCTTAGCTACAAATCCAAGCGAACCACATGATTTACCTTCAAATTAATGCAAAGTGGAAGGCTTATCTTCAAAGCCATGCAACACAAATGATTTTGCTTCAAATACTTGCAATATAATTGATATAGCATCGAATGCAGGCGAAACAAACGAGTAAACTTCAAATCCAAGCGAAACAGATGATTTAGTTTCAAATCAATGCGAAGTAGAAGGCTTAGCTTCAAATCCATGCGACACAAATGATTTAGCTTCAAATACTTGCGATAGAAGTGATGTAGCTTCAATGCAGGCGAAACAAACGAGTTAGCTTCAAATCTGTGCGAAACAAATGATTTAGTGTCAAATCAATGCGAAGTAGAAGCCATAGCTTCAACTCCATGCGAAACAAATGATCTAGCTTCACAGACTTGCGATATAAATGATATAGCTTCTAATAAGGGCGAAACAAACGAGTTAGCTTCAAATCTGTGCGAAACACATGATTTACCTTCAAATTAATTTAAAGTAGAAGGCTTATATTCAAAACCATGCGACACAAATGATTTAGCTTCAAATACTTGCGATATAATTGATATAGCTTCAAATGCAGGCGAAACAAACGAGTCAGCTTCAAGTCTATGCGAAACTCATGATTTAGCTTCAAATCCAAGCGAAACACATGGTTTAGCTTCATATTCTTGCGAAACATATGGTTGAGCTTCATATACTTGTGATAAACTTGATTTAGCTTCATCCGCATGCGAAACAAACGAGCTAGCTTTAAAACCAAGCCAAACACATGATTTAGTATCAAATCAATGCGAAGTAGAAGCCTTAGCTTCAACTCCATGCGAAACAAATGATTTAGCTTCACAGACTTGCGATACAAATGATATAGCTTCAAATAAGGGCGGAGCAAACGAGTTAGCTTCAAATCTGTGCGAAATACATGATTTAGCTTCAAATACATGCGAAACACATGATTTAGTTTCAAATCAATGCGAAGTAGTAGACATAGCTTCATATCCATGCGAAACAAATGATTTAGCTTCACATACTAGCGATATAATTGATATAGCTTCAAATCCAGGCGAAACAAACGAGTTAGCTTCAAATCTGTGCGAAACATATGACTTAGCTTCAAATTCATGCGAAACAGATGGTTTAGCTTCATATTCTTGCGAAACAAATAGTTTAGGTTCAGGTACTTGTGATGAACATGATTTAGCTTCAAATGCAGGCGAAACATCGAGTTAGTTTCACATCCATGCGAAACACATGATTTAGCTCCAAATCCATGCGAAACACATGATTTAGTTTCAAATCAATGCGAAGTAATAGACATAGCTTCAAATCCAAGCGAAACACATGACTTACCTTCAAATTAATGCGAAGTAGAAGGCTTATCCTCAAAGCCATGCGACACAAATGATTCTGCTTCAAATACTTGCTATATGATTGATTTAGCTTCAAATGCATGCGAAACAAAAAACTTAGCTACTAATCCATGCGAAACACATGATTTAGTTCCAAATCAATGCGAAGTAGAAGGCTTAGCCTCAAATCCAAGCGAAACACATGATTTACCTTCAAATTAATGCAAAGTGGAAGGCTTATCTTCAAAGCCATGCAACACAAATGATTTTGCTTCAAATACTTGCAATATAATTGATATAGCATCGAATGCAGGCGAAACAAACGAGTAAACTTCAAATCTGTGCGAAACACATGATTTAGCGTCAAATCAATGCGAAGTAGAAGGCTTAGCTTCAAAGCCATGCGACACAAATGATTTAGCTTTCAATACTTGCGATATAAATGATATAGCATCAAATGCAGGCGAAACAAACGAGTTAGCTTCAAATCTGTGCGAAACACATGATTTAGCTTCAAATCAATGCGAAGTAGAAGGCTTAGCTTCAAATCCATGCGACGCAAATGTTTTAGCTTCAAATACTTGCGATAGAAGTGATTTAGCTTCAATGCAGGTGAAACAAACGAGTTAGCTTCAAAGCCATGCGACACAAATGATTTAGCTTCAAATACTTGCGATAGAAGTGATATAGCTTCAATGCAGGCGAAACAAACGAGTTAGCTTCAAAGCCATGCGACACAAATGATTTAGCTTCAAATACTTGCGATATAATTGATACAGCATCAAATGCAGGCGAAACAAACGAGTTAGCTTCAAATCTGTGCGAAACACATGACTTAGCTTCAAATTCATGCGAAACAGATGGTTTAGCTTCATATTCTTGCGAAACAAATAGTTTAGATTCAGGTACTTGTGATAAACATGATTTAGCTTCAAATGCAGGCGAAACATCGAGTTAGTTTCACATCCATGCGAAACACATGATTTAGCTCCAAATCCATGCGAAACACATGATTTAGTTTCAAATCAATGCGAAGTAGTAGACATAGCTTCAAATCCAAGCGAAACACATGACTTACCTTCAAATTAATGCGAAGTAGAAGGCTTATCCTCAAAGCCATGCGACACAAATGATTCTGCTTCAAATACTTGCTATATGATTGATTTAGCTTCAAATGCATGCGAAACAAACAACTTAGCTACAAATCCATGCGAAACACATGATTTAGTTCCAAATCAATGCGAAGTAGAAGGCTTAGCCTCAAATCCAAGCGAAACACACGATTTACCTTCAAATTAATGCAAAGTGGAAGGCTTATCTTCAAAGCCATGCAACACAAATGATTTTGCTTCAAATACTTGCAATATAATTGATATAGCATCGAATGCAGGCGAAACAAACGAGTTAGCTTCAAATCTGTGCGAAACACATGACTTACCTTCAAATTAATGCGAAGTAGAAGGCTTATCCTCAAAGCCATGCGACACAAATGATTCTGCTTCAAATACTTGCTATATGATTGATTTAGCTTCAAATGCATGCGAAACAAAAAACTTAGCTACTAATCCATGCGAAACACATGATTTAGTTCCAAATCAATGCGAAGTAGAAGGCTTAGCTACAAATCCAAGCGAAACACATGATTTACCTTCAAATTAATGCAAAGTGGAAGGCTTATCTTCAAAGCCATGCAACACAAATGATTTTGCTTCAAATACTTGCAATATAATTGATATAGCATCGTATGCATTCGAAACAAACGAGTAAACTTCAAATCTGTGCGAAACACATGATTTAGCGTCAAATCAATGCGAAGTAGAAGGCTTAGCTTCAAAGCCATGCGACACAAATGATTTAGCTTTAAATACTTGCGATATAAATGATATAGCATCAAATGCAGGCGAAACAAACGAGTTAGCTTCAAATCTGTGCGAAACACATGATTTAGCTTCAAATCAATGCGAAGTAGAAGGCTAAGCTTAAAATCCATGCGACGCAAATGTTTTAGCTTCAAATACTTGCGATAGAAGTGATTTAGCTTCAATGCAGGTGAAACAAACGAGTTAGCTTCAAAGCCATGCGACACAAATGATTTAGCTTCAAATACTTGCGATAGAAGTGATATAGCTTCAATGCAGGCGAAACAAACGAGTTAGCTTCAAAGCCATGCGACACAAATGATTTAGCTTCAAATACTTGCGATATAATTGATACAGCATCAAATGCAGGCGAAACAAACGAGTTAGCTTCAAATCTGTGCGAAACACATGACTTAGCTTCAAATTCATGCGAAACAGATGGTTTAGCTTCATATTCTTGCGAAACAAATAGTTTAGATTCAGGTACTTGTGATAAACATGATTTAGCTTCAAATGCAGGCGAAACATCGAGTTAGTTTCACATCCATGCGAAACACATGATTTAGCTCCAAATCCATGCGAAACACATGATTTAGTTTCAAATCAATGCGAAGTAGTAGACATAGCTTCAAATCCAAGCGAAACACATGACTTACCTTCAAATTAATGCGAAGTAGAAGGCTTATCCTCAAAGCCATGCGACACAAATGATTCTGCTTCAAATACTTGCTATATGATTGATTTAGCTTCAAATGCATACGAAACAAACAACTTAGCTACAAATCCATGCGAAACACATGATTTAGTTCCAAATCAATGCGAAGTAGAAGGCTTAGCCTCAAATCCAAGCGAAACACATGATTTACCTTCAAATTAATGCAAAGTGGAAGGCTTATCTTCAAAGCCATGCAACACAAATGATTTTGCTTCAAATACTTGCAATATAATTGATATAGAATCGAATGCAGGCGAAACAAACGAGTTAGCTTCAAATCTGTGCGAAACACGTGATTTAGCGTCAAATCAATGCGAAGTAGAAGGCTTAGCTTCAAAGCCATGCGACACAAATGATTTAGCTTTAAATACTTGCGATATAAATGATATGGCATCAAATGCAGGCGAAACAAACGAGTAAACTTCAAATCCAAGCGAAACACATGATTTAGTTTCAAATCAATGCGAAGTAGAAGGCTTAGCTTCAAATCCATGCGACACAAATGATTTAGCTTCAAATACTTGCGATAGAAGTGATGTAGCTTCAATGCAGGCGAAACAAACGAGTTAGCTTCAAATCTGTGCGAAACAAATGATTTAGTGTCAAATCAATGCGAAGTAGAAGCCATAGCTTCAACTCCATGCGAAACAAATGATCTAGCTTCACAGACTTGCGATATAAATGATATAGCTTCTAATAAGGGCGAAACAAACGAGTTAGCTTCAAATCTGTGCGAAACACATGATTTACCTTCAAATTAATTTAAAGTAGAAGGCTTATATTCAAAACCATGCGACACAAATGATTTAGCTTCAAATACTTGCGATATAATTGATATAGCTTCAAATGCAGGCGAAACAAACGAGTCAGCTTCAAGTCTATGCGAAACTCATGATTTAGCTTCAAATCCAAGCGAAACACATGGTTTAGCTTCATATTCTTGCGAAACATATGGTTGAGCTTCATATACTTGTGATAAACTTGATTTAGCTTCATCCGCATGCGAAACAAACGAGCTAGCTTTAAAACCAAGCCAAACACATGATTTAGTATCAAATCAATGCGAAGTAGAAGCCTTAGCTTCAACTCCATGCGAAACAAATGATTTAGCTTCACAGACTTGCGATACAAATGATATAGCTTCAAATAAGGGCGGAGCAAACGAGTTAGCTTCAAATCTGTGCGAAATACATGATTTAGCTTCAAATACATGCGAAACACATGATTTAGTTTCAAATCAATGCGAAGTAGTAGACATAGCTTCATATCCATGCGAAACAAATGATTTAGCTTCACATACTAGCGATATAAATGATATAGCCTCAAATGCAGGCGAAACAAACGAGTTAGCTTCAAATCCAAGCGAAACACATGGTTTATTTTCAAATCAATGCGAAGTAGAAGGCTTATCCTCAAAGCCATGCGAAACAAATCGTTTAGCTTCAAATACTTGCGATATAATTGATATAGCTTCAAATGCAGGCGAAACAAACGAGTTAGCTTCAAATCCAAGCGAAACACATGATTTACCTTCAAATTAATGCGAAGTAGAAGGCTTATCCTCAAAGCCATGCGACACAAATGATTCAGATTCAAATACTTGCGATATAATTGATATAGCTTCAAATGCAGACGAAACAAACAAGTTACCTTCAAATCCAAGCGAAACACATGATTTAGCTTGAAATTAATGCAAAGTAGAAGGCTTATCTTCAAAGCCATGCGACACAAATGATTTAGCTTCAAATACTTGCGATATAATTGATATAGCTTCAAATGCAGGCGAAACAAACGAGTTAGCTTCAAATCTGTGCGAAACATATGACTTAGCTTCAAATTCATGCGAAACAGATGGTTTAGCTTCATATTCTTGCGAAACAAATAGTTTAGGTTCAGGTACTTGTGATGAACATGATTTAGCTTCAAATGCAGGCGAAACATCGAGTTAGTTTCACATCCATGCGAAACACATGATTTAGCTCCAAATCCATGCGAAACACATGATTTAGTTTCAAATCAATGCGAAGTAGTAGACATAGCTTCAAATCCAAGCGAAACACATGACTTACCTTCAAATTAATGCGAAGTAGAAGGCTTATCCTCAAAGCCATGCGACACAAATGATTCTGCTTCAAATACTTGCTATATGATTGATTTAGCTTCAAATGCATGCGAAACAAAAAACTTAGCTACTAATCCATGCGAAACACATGATTTAGTTCCAAATCAATGCGAAGTAGAAGGCTTAGCTACAAATCCAAGCGAACCACATGATTTACCTTCAAATTAATGCAAAGTGGAAGGCTTATCTTCAAAGCCATGCAACACAAATGATTTTGCTTCAAATACTTGCAATATAATTGATATAGCATCGAATGCAGGCGAAACAAACGAGTAAACTTCAAATCCAAGCGAAACAGATGATTTAGTTTCAAATCAATGCGAAGTAGAAGGCTTAGCTTCAAATCCATGCGACACAAATGATTTAGCTTCAAATACTTGCGATAGAAGTGATGTAGCTTCAATGCAGGCGAAACAAACGAGTTAGCTTCAAATCTGTGCGAAACAAATGATTTAGTGTCAAATCAATGCGAAGTAGAAGCCATAGCTTCAACTCCATGCGAAACAAATGATCTAGCTTCACAGACTTGCGATATAAATGATATAGCTTCTAATAAGGGCGAAACAAACGAGTTAGCTTCAAATCCAAGCGAAACACATGGTTTATTTTCAAATCAATGCGAAGTAGAAGGCTTATCCTCAAAGCCATGCGAAACAAATCGTTTAGCTTCAAATACTTGCGATATAATTGATATAGCTTCAAATGCAGGCGAAACAAACGAGTTAGCTTCAAATCCAAGCGAAACACATGATTTACCTTCAAATTAATGCGAAGTAGAAGGCTTATCCTCAAAGCCATGCGACACAAATGATTCAGATTCAAATACTTGCGATATAATTGATATAGCTTCAAATGCAGACGAAACAAACAAGTTACCTTCAAATCCAAGCGAAACACATGATTTAGCTTGAAATTAATGCAAAGTAGAAGGCTTATCTTCAAAGCCATGCGACACAAATGATTTAGCTTCAAATACTTGCGATATAATTGATATAGCTTCAAATGCAGGCGAAACAAACGAGTTAGCTTCAAATCTGTGCGAAACATATGACTTAGCTTCAAATTCATGCGAAACAGATGGTTTAGCTTCATATTCTTGCGAAACAAATAGTTTAGGTTCAGGTACTTGTGATGAACATGATTTAGCTTCAAATGCAGGCGAAACATCGAGTTAGTTTCACATCCATGCGAAACACATGATTTAGCTCCAAATCCATGCGAAACACATGATTTAGTTTCAAATCAATGCGAAGTAGTAGACATAGCTTCAAATCCAAGCGAAACACATGACTTACCTTCAAATTAATGCGAAGTAGAAGGCTTATCCTCAAAGCCATGCGACACAAATGATTCTGCTTCAAATACTTGCTATATGATTGATTTAGCTTCAAATGCATGCGAAACAAAAAACTTAGCTACTAATCCATGCGAAACACATGATTTAGTTCCAAATCAATGCGAAGTAGAAGGCTTAGCTACAAATCCAAGCGAACCACATGATTTACCTTCAAATTAATGCAAAGTGGAAGGCTTATCTTCAAAGCCATGCAACACAAATGATTTTGCTTCAAATACTTGCAATATAATTGATATAGCATCGAATGCAGGCGAAACAAACGAGTAAACTTCAAATCCAAGCGAAACAGATGATTTAGTTTCAAATCAATGCGAAGTAGAAGGCTTAGCTTCAAATCCATGCGACACAAATGATTTAGCTTCAAATACTTGCGATAGAAGTGATGTAGCTTCAATGCAGGCGAAACAAACGAGTTAGCTTCAAATCTGTGCGAAACAAATGATTTAGTGTCAAATCAATGCGAAGTAGAAGCCATAGCTTCAACTCCATGCGAAACAAATGATCTAGCTTCACAGACTTGCGATATAAATGATATAGCTTCTAATAAGGGCGAAACAAACGAGTTAGCTTCAAATCTGTGCGAAACACATGATTTACCTTCAAATTAATTTTAAGTAGAAGGCTTATATTCAAAACCATGCGACACAAATGATTTAGCTTCAAATACTTGCGATATAATTGATATAGCTTCAAATGCAGGCGAAACAAACGAGTCAGCTTCAAGTCTATGCGAAACTCATGATTTAGCTTCAAATCCAAGCGAAACACATGGTTTAGCTTCATATTCTTGCGAAACATATGGTTGAGCTTCATATACTTGTGATAAACTTGATTTAGCTTCATCCGCATGCGAAACAAACGAGCTAGCTTTAAAACCAAGCCAAACACATGATTTAGTATCAAATCAATGCGAAGTAGAAGCCTTAGCTTCAACTCCATGCGAAACAAATGATTTAGCTTCACAGACTTGCGATACAAATGATATAGCTTCAAATAAGGGCGGAGCAAACGAGTTAGCTTCAAATCTGTGCGAAATACATGATTTAGCTTCAAATACATGCGAAACACATGATTTAGTTTCAAATCAATGCGAAGTAGTAGACATAGCTTCATATCCATGCGAAAC